>NC_056728.1:1948583036-1948735536 GCF_019279795.1 Protopterus annectens
CTTTTGGTGAGGAACTTTTGTGGCCTCTCCAGCTGCTGCAAGTGTCGGGTCAGATACATTCCGAATGGGGCATTGTACTCAATCATTGGTCTGATGAGTGATGAGTATAGGGAGACTATGACCTCCCTTGATCTAGATGAGAATCCCTTCATGATAAGGTGGGCAATGTAGAAGGTCTTCCTAACTACTTTAGCTACATGGGTGTTGAATGACAGACTACTATCAACCTGGGTCCCCAGGTCCCTGATAACTTCTTCTGTGCTCAGTGGACTGCCACCTATTTGGTAGCTAGGGGTAACCTTGTTTTTCCCGAAGGGTATGACTATGCATTTTTTGGCATTTAACTTTAGGCCATGGCTCTGGCACCAGTTATCTGTTTCTGTGAGACCCTTCTGAAGGATATCTGTGTCAGATGTGTTTTTATGTGTAACACATACTTAGATGAATATGATTTTTTGGTGTGCCTTGATAAAATTTATACAGTCTTCTACAGACTGTGGAGCCAACTCTTACTGGTGTTTTTCTTTGTTGTTTCATCTTCAGGAGTTTTAAAAAGGATTCTAGAAGCACAGAGATTGTATATTTTAGATGAATCTCCTACTCAAAAGGGTTCTGGCCATGTATGGCTTCACCCTAGATTTCTGACCCCTCAAACCTTTATCCATAATGCTGGTAATGTCAAAAAAAAAAAAAAGATATCTATAACCATGCACTGGAAGGCATCAGCACCACCAACTCTTAAGGAGAGCTGGCAGTTAATCCTTGCAGGTTTTCAGATGTAGTTATAGTTAGCGCTAGAAAGGAATGCGCTGGAACAATGTATACAGTCCTGGTCATCTACTTCATTGTCACCTGATGTTTAGTCCTGCTTCCAAGTTCAATGCCTGATTAAAAATTCTTACTGAAATATATTGTTTAGTTAGCTACCATGCATTAATTTGCAGTTTACTATATTGAAATATCACATCAATTGTAGGAAGGATGCCTAATTTTCTATATTTGTTTCTTGCCTTCAGTTTCATTGTTTTTCCTAAGTGTTTTTTTTTTTTTTTTTGCTTATATGTATTTCAATTAAGTATGGAACCACTATTTTAGAGTTTTATGTCAATTAATTGGTTATTAGCAGATTATAATGTTAAATTTTATACTATTAGCTTTAGTAGCAGTTGCTGGATTTTCTTGAAATATTTTGCATTCATGTAATTTGTGTAATGTTTTTTTTTTTTATAAACTTGAAATAAAATAAAGAAACAAACAAATAATCTTGTTTGTAACTTTCACCATAAAATTATACTTAATAAAACAATCATGTATGAATGAAACAGTCAAGTTTTGCTAAATGGAAAATATGTCCAGTTTATCATAAATAACTGGGTGCTAAACTCTGAGATTGCTTTAAATTTTTTGAAATTATATAAATACAAGGTACCTCAATCTCAACAAAATATACTTCTGTACCTTTCATTGTACAATTAATTAACTGTCTAATCAGGACTAAGTAGAATTTTGTATACCTAACATTCTGTCCCTACAGGCAACATGTAAAAGTAGCTGAATACAATGTGAAATTTTTAGAGAAGTTCCTGTAATAAACTTTAAAAACCTGATTGCAACTCTTAACTTAAAAAAAAAAACTTGATATTAAGACAAGTGATAAGTCATCCAATTATGTTATGTAATCACTTTGGCTATTCCATATTGAAATAACACCGTGACATTGGAGTAGATCTGATAATGATAAGAGTTAATATGTAATATATACTTACGTTTGCCAGATTTCATGAATGTGAAATCAAGTATAACTTTATCTCACTTTCCATAGGTGCAGAAGATGCCAGGCACATTGCAATGACTAGGTCTCTAAGCTGTTAGTGTGCTTAGAATGGGTGAATTCTATTAATGACAAAATAGCTACCTCACTGCATTTAAATAGACTGATTCTAGAAGAATGTACATGTGTATCTTTCATAATGACAAGAATTGGGTGTTTTATAAGGTCCAGGATGAATTTCATGGTAGCTACCATAAGTTTTCTTTTGTAATATAACTAATGAATAACATATATCATTATGATGTCTGATAGAGTAGCAGACTATCTAATGGAGCAACAGTATAACTTCAGTAAGAATATTTTAGATAATCATGAGGTTTAATGTATTCAAGCAATGTGAATGTGATAACCCATTAAGTAATCTCTGACAAGTTACCACCACTATTTAACAATTAAATTAGAAAAACTTTCATCTCTTGGTGGAGGATTCATACTCTTTCTTTTCCATACATGATCAGCATTCTAGTAATTTTTTTAAGGCCAGCTGGGTGTATCAATTGCATGATGGCCATAATTCACCTTTGGGTGGCCAGTACTTAAGTCTAACTTAGACAATTAATATAAATCATCTACATGACTGAAATACCAGAAAGGTAGATAAGTTTATTCTGCAGCACAGAGTTTGATTTCAGGACAACACTTTTAGTGGTGCATGTGATGATGGACATATATGTAAAAAAATAAAGGTAATGCAAGTGCATTACAGAGTAGGATAAAAATAAAAATGCATGTGGTAATGCATGCTCAACCTCTGTGCCATCCTTCCTAACTATAGAAATTAATTTACAATAAGTATGTGCTGGCTAATAATACCGAACCAATAATAATACTTAACCAATCTAAAGAGGGTGAAACAATGATCTAGAAATATGACTGGACTAGGCTGAAAGGTTAATTCCTGAGAGTGGTTGAAATGTATTTTCTAATATTTTTATGACAAACTGAATATATTAAATGAAATAACTGGGTGAAAATTATTGCCCTCTCACACCCACATGGGAATCCTCAAAATAAATTATTATGAATTGTAAGTACTTGGGTACATGACACTGTTGAGGTGTTAAAATAATATAATGGCCACTTAAAAGTGAACATTAACAGACTTATTTGATGGGAGGGGAGTCATTATACTGACTAAATTCTAAACTGACCAAGTGTCTAGTTTGAATAGTTGTTACTAGACAGACCAGTCTTTTGTTAATTAAGTGGAGAATCAAATATCCCATGAGATTAAAGTAAAACTGTGATATACTTAGATAAAAATATGGTAGTTTTATGTTGCATTTAAGTATCTGAGGTTACCTCATCTGTTGTGGTGCTGCTTATCGCAGGCAAGACCCTTGTCCCTGTTGCAGAGGCACAAGTCCATTGTTGCCTAATATGCTTTTCTATTTAAGTAAATTTCAGTAGTTTATTTTAATTGCCAGATCATTGCATCTCCTGTGATTAATGTGATTAAAGTGGCTTCCATCTCATTAATTTCCACATCTCCTAGACTAAAAAATATATTAACTTTCCAAGATACACAGTTTGGGGCTAATTCTCAACTACTCATCTATATCTTCCATGAGGGTTCAGCAGGACAGCTAACCAGATTGTAAAAGGTCTTTTTTGTCTTTTTTTTTTTTCTTCTCCTCCATTGAGGAATTGAGAAAGAATCTGTCTTTTCCCTTGTTGCACTGGCCACATAGTCAAATTGTGGAATGGATCCTTTTTTCTGTTTACTCTGAAACTCTAAGTGTTGAGGGATGCCAGACCACAATGATAAATAACAGGGGAAAATGGATCTAGGAGTTCAAGAAGTTTCTAAATTAGGAAATCTCACAGAAGTTGTCCTGATACAGGCACAGCATATGATGAAAGAGAAATAAAAAGTCACCGTAGTAGAAATACAGAGAGAAATAAGGAAAAAAAAGTCAGGGAAAAGAGGCAGGCTCCAATAAGTACCAATGACATGAGACGTTGGGTGTTTTGGAAAGAAATGGTTATTACTATGGGTATTTATCCCAATATGGATAGAAAGACATATCCCAGATGAGTGAAGAATAACTATTCTTGTGCCATGATTCAAGAATAGCATGGTTATTGATAACTGTGGGTATTACACTTCATGAAAGTGTAGGAAACAAAATGGTAGCGGAGCACTTCCAATTCACGTTAAGATATAGCTCAACCAACCCAGTGATTGCAGTGAGGGAGAAAGTGGAGAAAAAGCTGGGGATAGGCAGTGTCCAAATGGACATTTTTAAACTTGAAGAAAGCAGAAAAAGTCCAAGAAGCCAATGGTAAAGGTTTCTTAGTCTAGGTTTGCAACAAACATACCTCCAGGTTGGTTAAACAGGAAGATGCTATGGAACTCATTGTGCAAGTCACGATAGATAAGGTCCCGCACCATATCATGGCTAGCACCAAGTCACCGTCTATGCCCCTAGAGTTTCATGACTGTTACCTAAACCTACTAGAGGCACTCACAATCCAACCAAACACCCTATTTATGGATGACTTTAGCTACCCTTCTTTAGACTGGGAAACTTACACTGCCTCTTTGGACCTCTTCAAGAGGAACCTTGACGATTGGATGGGAGAAAGGAAATTCACCCCAGGGATCACGTCAGTCGCCCTGCTAGACAGTGGTCCAGGAAAGTAAATAATGTGGGAAGAAATAGCCAGGGAATTGTTATGGCTAGGCTTGTATAGGCCCTAGGGCTGATAGCCTAGTACCAACTTATGAACCTATGCCTCCAACTCACAGGTACAATGCTTCATGGACTCGATTAACACAAACATCCTGGAACATGCCCCAACAAGAGGATCAAACAAACTGGATCTAGCACTTCCCAACATAAGACAGAGCTGCATACCCCTTGGTTACATCATCACTAGAGAAGTTAGATTACAAAGCAGTCTCCTTTGAAATAAAAATCAATTGCAGAAAACCTAGCTAAACCAGTAACAGTTAGGAACTATTCTAAGGCAAACTACATCTTATTAAATGGCAGTTTGCCCAAATTCAAGGCTCCACCAACCCAGAGACCACAGCTACCTATGCAGATGTATTCACTGAGTCCCTATACAAATATGTGAATGGCTGCATACAGACTGCTGTACATACCAGAACTAAACTCAAAACAAACACTGAAAACAAACCCCACAGGTGGAATCCTCACTAAACAGGATATATAATAAAAGAAAAAAAAATCATGAAAAAAATCAGAACAGCAAAGCCTTTAAATACAAGTGCATTCTTATAAAACTAAACAAAAAACTAAGAGGTTAGGATAGCCTTGCAGGCTAAAGACAATCACAAGGCCTACTTCAGCTATGTCTTGAAAAGGTAACACAGTGGTATGCTGAAATGTTGGTGAATGGTACGACCTTCACTAATCAGACTGTCATAGCAAATCTACTGGCTGATAAATTTAGCTCAAAATTCACCTCCCACTGCCCCTCATTTCTTCCAGTTTACATATTTCCCCAAATATTAGCTAGGACCAGGTGCTAGCAGCACTTGCTAAAGCCAAGAATGCCACCTCCCTAGATCCAGACAATATCCCTGGTTGCCTCCTAAACTGTCTAAAACATAATCTATCAGGCCACATGAGGCACTCTTCAACTATGGCCTCAGAACAGGATTATGTTCCATGTGAAATGAGGAACTCAATAGTCATTCCCAGCACAACAGTGGACAATCAAATGACCCAGGGAACTATAGACCCATCAGTCTAACAAGCCTAATATGTAAAGCCATGGAACAAATTACCATGGAAATGATAAACAAGGGCAAAATGTTTCCCGCAGACACTGGACCTATCCCAATTTGGCTTTTTCAAGGGAGGTTTGTCCCTACTTAACCTGGTAGGTCATCAAGGCAATGGACAAGGGTAAAGCAATACACACTGCATATCCTGACCTAGCCAAGTTATTCAATACAATACACCATTCAGGCACTGTTGACAAGCTCTCTGAGCCAAGCATAAATCCAAACATGATTTGCTTGATTGCCATCTGGCTCACAGATAGGACCCAAGAAGTCAGGATCAGTGAGGCTAGCTCCAGGAAAAGAATCGTCACCAGAGAAGTACCCCACTCCTATTTGGTGTCTACATCTTGGAAATTAAAGCTAATATTCAAGGCCTCTGTCTCACCAAGTTATCAGATGACTATAAATCAGGAGCGGTTATAGATTTCTCCCAAAACACCAGCATCTTGCTAGAAGGTTTATCACAGACTAATGACTGGTGCCAAAGCATTGGCCTAAAAGTCAATGCAAAAAATGCATTATAATGCCCTTTGGCAAACTGTTTTAATCACTCCATCAATAAAACACCCATATGAGTTGACCTAGCAGTAATGAATATGAGAACATATGTGGACAGCAATCTGGCCTTTGACCAACACATAGTTAAGATAGTAAGAAAATCATTTTAAGTTGCCCAACTTATAGGTAAGGTATAGAATCAAAGTGCAAGGAAGTTATAGTACAACTCCACTCGGCTCTCATCAGACCCATTATTAAATACAATGTCCCCTTTGGCATGACTCTAACCAGATGCTTGCAAAAGCTGGAATGCCTGCAAAGGTTTTGCACCAGAAAAATGCAGGGCATGAGTACCCTGCCAATACTGATCACCTTTAGGCTCAATCTCTGTATTCATTTTCCTACAGGCTGCTGAGAAGGGATCTCTGCTGGGTTACAGGGCTTCCTCAGACTCAGCCTTGATGGACTTGTTGCACATGCACAAAACAAAGAGCACCAGAAACACTAGATCAAGGGATCTGAAATTAATTTTTGACGTAAACAAAACATGCTGGAGAGACAGATATGTGTCCCAAAGGATGCTCGAGTAAAGGAATATACTGCACAGTCATGTAAATGGAGTTCACCCATGACTGAATCCAAAGTAAAACATGGCAATTGGATTGAAAATTGTGAATTTACCCCTGGGACTGGCCGCATGTCCCTTATGGACAGATGCAATCAGTGAGAAAGTATTATCCTTACTAATAACTAATACTACCGCCACAAATCTCTTAGGTACCTCTCTACTATCACCCCCCCCCCCCCAGACACCAGTCATACTCGGGATCCAAATGGGTTTGGGGTGTGTGGCTAGGCTTGTAAGGGCCAAAGCGGTCATTAGCCAAGCAAACTGGAATGTAAAACTAAAGACTCATGGGGTAGACCTAAATAAAGGCAAGACAACAGTCATGGAAGCAAATGGGAAAAATCAGAAGAAACTAAAAATTGATAAGAAGGGAAAGAATGTAAAGAGTTAATAGTTTCAAGTACCAGGAACATGTGACTGAAGATTAGGGAAGTCTAAATGAAGAGGTCAAAGCAACAATCAGAGATACTGCAGCCATCTGGGACAAAGTATGTGATAGTATATGAAAGAAGCTGAAAAAAAGGTTTACGAGACAGTTGCATGAACAGTGTTTCTGTATGGCACAGCTACCTGGGCAGTGAAGGTAAAACAGTTTGGAAGGTAGAGGTGATAAAATGAAGTGCCTGAGATAGGTAGTAGGGTGCACACTCAGACAGTTGAAGAACTGATGATATCAGAGTGGACACCAAAGTAGGGCAAATGCAGAAAAGGTCAAGGAGAACAGATATTGATCAGATATTGATGGTTCCTCATATATGCAGGAAAGCAGAACATGATTTGTTAAAGCACATTTGGGATAGACATCAAGAAGACAAGAGTTGACAAGGACATACAACTAAGGATAAATACGTTGAATGAAAAAAGACCTGTAATAGTCAGGCATAACTATTAAAGTAGGAGAGTGTCTCTGAATTGATAGGAGTGGCAACAGACTATGTGACACTCTGACTCCATGTAAAAATGTTATAAGGGGGAGGTGATGATGATATAATGATTGATAGAATGGTGTCATACAAAAATGAAGAATCCCTCTACTGTATTAAAATGTATACATGTTGTACAACTTAAGAAATTCTAAAACACTGAAAAACACAATTAATTTAAAGGGTCCGGCATGTAGCTTGTGAGACATTTCACTGCAAGCTTCATCATGAAAACCAGATGGCTGCTGCACTGCTTCTCCATTGAGCAGAATGGCTGAAAAGCACAATCGCTTCAGCATAAATCCCCAACAAGAAATCAAGCACAACACAGCAATCCTTAAGAACAGCAACCCAGTTTTATTCTATCAGGAACAGTCATGGTAGACGAGATATAATAAACAGAGTAAAGACAGAGAGAGAGAGAAAAAAAGAAAGAAAAAACAAACCAACCTGTAGATGGACCAGCCTCTATAAGCTACTTGACAGAGGCAAATGTTAGGGAACTCCATAATAAGTAAACAGGACTATACATAAAATGGTTAAATTATATACTGGTTAGGACAGTTGCAGTATCCAAATTACAAAAATAAAGAATGAGATTTACTCTGATTACTTCAGTCATGAGCTCCCACTAAAGTGGCTCATTTAGCAAATAGCAGTTCAGAACATCAGTGTTGCTTAAATATCTAATGAAAGCTTTTGTCAAAGATAAATACTAGCTCTTGATATGGCAGAGTATGCTTAAGTCAAAAGAGCAGTAGGACAATCTATTAATTATTGAAAGGAAAATGTTTAGCTTTGTTTGCTTAATGGATGCTGATGTAAACTTAGAGAAGGTACTTCAGTATTTACTTAATAGAGGCATTCCATTAATTAAGCACATTTGACAAGAAGTAAACACCCTTGAGTTCAGTACTTGACATTAAGTGTTTCATTCTTTACAACCACAAACATCATTAAAATGATGGCTACAAGCAACAGTTTCACTGAAGTAAATAAAGTTAAATGGGTTATGCAAAAACATCATGTCTAAAAATTGCATTATTGTACAAATAATCAGTTAATTTGGCCACAGTCAATATGTGAAGTATGAAGCATCACAAAAGTCTTCTATTATCAATGAAAGTTGCATAACCCAAAATTACACCATTAATTATGATGTTAAATTGTAATTTCCTGATTTCAGTAATGTGCCATGGAAATAAGTCACTTTGAAATAAAAAAAATATTTCTCTTTTATATTCAGTAGTCTTTCAAAATGAGCTAGAGAGTACAGACCCATTTGACACATGAAAAATAATGTATTTTTTGTTAAAGTAAAAATTACTTTCATAAGATTTCAGTTGCAATCAAATATTCCTTGCTATTGTCCTCTACCAAGTACCTAGCAATTTCTATCTTAAAAAGTATACACTCTAGTTAGCATTCCAACTTATCTTCATATGGGCACGTCTTGCTTACCTACACAGTAATATGAGTAAAGTGTGACAAAGTATTTGTCTAACCCTTAGTGACCACTCCTCTCTTTAATGAAAGAAACTGGGTTGGTGGGGAACGTTGCTTCTGTTACTATGTCCATACTACAGAGGCCATTATGATCTTTTATTTAAAATATAATGCACAGCAGTAGAGTTGGAGGGTTACATTTGTAGAAAATGTCTGCTTTGTGAGTTTCTTCAAATAGTTTTTAATGAATTTGTCTGCTATTAAAATATGAATTTAGTGAATGTTAGTCTGAGAAGATGGTCTTTACTGAATGTAAAAAAAACAGTAGGCAATGTTCTACTTCTTTCTGCACAACCACCACAAACACCCATCATGTTCAGGTGTTATCAACTTATATTAATTCAAACCTTTTCCTGAAAACCACTAAAAGAAAATGGTTTAATGTTCTAGAGCAGTCAGACTCTTTAGTCATATGACAAGAAAAGTCACAGCCAAAGCAGACATTTGCAAGGATTGTAGTGCAAATGACAAAGAGGAGGGCAGGAGAATGTAGAAGTGAATAATTTTATTTTTACCTCCATCAATAATCTACAGACATCATTTATCTTTCTTCAAAATGTGAGGCAGCACCAAATGGATGCAGTCTACTTTTAGTTTGTGGTTATCTTTAGCCTTCCGGATTAAAAAAGTCTTTCGGCTTTTCCCGGTTAGGGGTCACAACAGTGGAACTCCGGTCTGCTAATGATTGGCAGTAGATTTTTACCGTGTTGAGTTGCCTGCCTGATGCCCAACCTTCAAAGAAGGCACACCCATTCACACATGCCCCAAACTGCTTCTTTGACCTTTCGGATGGTTATTATTAATTCTTGGCTGACCATTTTCATTAAGTCTTTAAACTGGAGTGTGGAACTAGATCCAGCATTAGGTGATGTAAGCAGTTGCCTAGGGCTCACTCGCTTGGGGGGCCCACTGCCACAAAACTTACATTTCTTCTTTAAGAACACACACTGCATTCACATTACGCTTCTTCTTTAAGGATGTACACAGTACTGTCTGTGCATGTTTCATGCTAAAGATGCACACATGCACATTGTAGTGGACAGTGGGATTTTTTTATTACAAGCTGTCCATTCAAGAGTGTTAAGAAACAATAATAAGCAGGATTTATGAGCAAGAGAAAGAAAATAGAACAGATTAGAGGTGTATGTGTGTGTGTGTGTGTGTGTGTGTGTGTGTGTGTGTGTGTGTGTGTGTGTGTGTGTGTGTGTGTGTGTGTGTGTGTGTGTGTGTGTGTGTGTGTGTGTGTGTGTGTGTGTGTGTGTGTGTGTGTGTGTGTGTGTGTGTAGTGCCCTAGTTATGGATGGCAGGTTGGTTATCTCTTTCAGGATCAAGCTTTGTACCTCAATTACAGAAGACTATAACCTGAATCCTCTACACTACCAAACTGTCATAGGTTCATAGGTTCATAGGTTCATACTAGGCTATCTGCCATTGGGCATGTATAAGCCTAGCTAGAATGTGTTTGGCTTTTGCCACCCATTTTAAATTTATTTTGCTATGCCCTTTTTTGAGGTTAGTATACTGTGCCTCTGTCTAACAGTGACACAGAAGTGATACCCGGGGTAAACCTATGATCTCCCATCCACTCATCAAGATTCCTCTTGAAGAGAGTCAATGAGGGACTCTGCCTAACCTGGACTGGGATTTTATTCCAGAGTGAAGGGAGCCTCTGGGTTATGAATCTGTCTGTGCAGCATGTCCATTAATTCTGGGTTGGACATGGCTTTACACATCAGGCACAGATCGCCTCTGAACAGGCGGTATGTCACCGAGTAGAGCTGGAGTTTCTTTAACCGGGCAGCATATGGCATCTGTTTGAGCCCTTTGATCCTCTTGGTGAGGTACTTTTGGGGTCTTTCCAGTTGCTGCAGGTGTCTGGTAAGGTACACCCAAAAGGGGCATTGTACTCAATTATGGGCCTGATGAGGTATGAGTAAAGAGGCACGATGACCTCCCCTGATCTAGATGTGAATCTCTTCATGATTAGGTGGGCTATATAAAATGTTTTTCTAACCACTTTGGCCACATGGTTGTCAAATGAGAGATTGCTATCAACTTGGGTCCCCAGGTCCCTAATTACTTCTTCTATACTTAATGGATTACAACCTATGTGGTAATTTGTGGGTACTTTGTTTTTGCCAAAGGGGATGACTATACACTTTTTGGCATTTAGCTTGAGGCCATGGCTCTGGCACCAGTTGTCTGTTTCTATGAGGCCCTTTTGGAGGTGCTTGTGTCAGCTGGAGAGTCGATTATGGCGCCCAGTTTGCAGTCATCTGCGAACTTGGTCAGCCACAGTCCTTCCGTGTTGGCCTGTACCTCCGAGAAATATATACCGAACAAGAGAGGTCCCAGGACTGAGCCTTGTGGGACACCACTTGTAACTGGTTTGGAGTCTGACATGGCTCCAGCAATTCTAACCATGTGGGTTCTGTCCTTGACCCAGTTTGCAATCCATCTAGTGACATAGGGGTTTATATTTAAGCTGGTGAGCTTATCTATAATGCCTGAGTGGGGTATTGTATCGAAGGCTTTTGCGAGGTCCAGGTAGGCTGTGTGGACCACCTTCGCCTCGTCAATGGCCTTGGTGACTGTTTCAAAGAAATCAACCAGGTTTAAGAGGCAGGATCTGCCCTTAACAAAGCCGAACTGGGTAGGATCCAGTGTCTGTAGGTCCCCAATATCTTTATTTATGAGGTCCATGATGATCCTTTCCATAGCTTTGCAGACCAAGCTAGTCAGGCTTATGGGGCGATAGTTTCCAGGATCCGTTGAGGCACCACCTTTATGGAGAGGGACCACTGTTGCTGTACGCCACTCTTTGGGCACATATCCTGTAGTAAGGCTGAGATGGAACAGTAGTTTTATGTTTGGGTTTAGCTCTTCTTGGAGTTCATGTAGGACACAGCCCGGGACACCATCTGGTCCCATTGATGCTGTGTTTTTTGCTTTGGAGAGGGCAGCTCTTACCTGAGCATCTGAGATGTCAGGGGGGCAGCACTCTGCTGGGATAGATATTTGCCCTTTTGGTGGGGAGGGGGGGGGGTTTGTGCTGAACCTGTCAGCTATGACGTTGGCAATATCTGTGGGTTCAGTGTATTTTTTGTCATTTTGGACTAATTCTGAGCATATCTGGGAATTACCACCCAGGTTCCTAACATAACTAAAGAAAGCCTTGTGATTATCCTTAGTGTCCTGTGCAATTTTTCTCTCGAAGCTGGCCTTAGATAATTTTATGAGTGCCCGTAGTTTTTTGCTAATACTGATCAGTGATGCCTTCCCTTTTTGGAATTTTGCTCTATCATTTGGTAGCTTCCTCCTTCTATTGTATACTTTATTTATGGCTGGGGTCCACCAGACAGGACGTCTGCCTTTGGAGGATTGGGTCTTGGTTTTCTTTGGGATCGCATGATCCATGCATTCCTGAAGGTTTTCATAGAATGCGTTTATAAAGGATTCTGCGATCTGGGCCATATTTTCCACAGGCCCGGGGGCTTTGAAGGATTCCACCTCGGTTTTGAGGAGTGTGAAATTTGCTTTAGTGAAGTTTTTCACTGTGGTTTTCTGGGCAGGGGGTGGGGTCGGGATGTGAATATCCAGTGAGATTAGTTTATGGTCTGATCTTACCAGTGAGAGATACACTTCTGGTCTGGAGCATAGAGTTCCCATGTTGGTGATGATCAGGTCCAGTATGTTTTCCCCTCTTGTGGGAGTGGTAACAAGTTGTTCCAAAGCATTTGAGTTTATAAATTCTAGGAACCTTTGGGCTAGGGTGTTGGAGCTAGAGTAATGCTCCCAGTCTATGTTTGGGTAGTTGAAGTCGCCCAATATAATGGTGTTTGGAGAGACCTTCATATTTTTCCAGTGTTCTCAGGAAAGCCGAGTGGGGTTCCTGGGTTTGGGAGGGTGGTCTGTAGCAGGCTATAAACTGGAAGGCAGTTTTACCCACTGTTAGTTGCACATGGATAGTCTCTGATGCTTCGTGCTTTGCCACCAACCTGGAGGTGTGGGTATCTTTGATGAATATCGATACTCCCCCTCCTTTTGTGGTTCGGTCCAAGTTTTGGGGCTGAAAAGCATGGTATGAGGTATAACCTGGTAGTGCTGGGGTGCTCTCTGGAGCCATGAACCAGGTTTCTGTTACTGCACAGATATCGATGTTCTCCATGCTAAGGAGAGTTTCGAGTGCATGCATCTTGAGGTTTAGACTTCTGGCGTTGAGTAGCATTACTCTTAGTTTCTTATCCCTTGTGATACCTATGGAGGTGGGTTTGTCTTTTGAGCCTTGCCTAAAAAAGGCACTATGGCAAGAGCCTTTGCCAATATCCAAAAGCCCAGGGGTGACAGTTGCAAGCCATCCCTAGCGAAGCATCATGGCTTGTCGAGCATATCATCCCGAGCTGACAGGCATTGGATCCCCTTTGAATGACACCAGTACTTAAGCCAATTGTTGAAATTGATCATCTTGTCTTCATATTGTGGCATCATTTTTGGTGAGGGTAAGATGCTACTCAAGGTCAGGGTCATACTGGCCTGGGCTACATGCTCAGAGAGCTCCTTTATGTCTCTTTTCATGTAGTGCAGGGAGGTACGTCTCAGGTCATTCACACCAGCACGGACAATGACTGAGTCATATTTGTACTTGCTTTGGTGTGACCTGAGTGCTTGTGTTATGTGGCGGATGCTAGCGCCCGACAGGCTGCTCACCGTGACCCTCTCCTTGTTCAGCCTGGTGAGCGGGACGTCAGTGTGCCTGACGATAGAGTCACCTATTACAAGTGGATCAGGTGTGTTGTTTAGTCTTAAGGGCTGTGACTGTTCGGCACACTGGCTTTGTGAGATATGTGTTGCACGTGTTTTGTTTTGGGGTAGCGGTTGCTTGGGTGTCTGCTTTGGAGGTCTCTGCTGCTTAGGCAGATCTTTATTTAGAGCCTCCGAGTATGTTTTTGTGTGATTATGTGTTTGGTTTGCTGTCGTCCTAGGTCTATGTGAGACTGAAATTGTAGTGAGTGTGGTTTCCTTCTCCTCCTGACTGGTTATGCCAGTACTGAGCTGAGAGAACTTAGCCCCCAGTTTGGCTATATGGTTGCATCTCTCACATGTGTTGGAATTTGTTGGGAGGAGGAGAGGGTTGTCTGGGTACATGAGGCAGTTGTAACATTGCCTCAAGATTCCCAGATTCACCAGCTGGACAGGAGAGGAGATTGACAACTGACCTTTGGACATGCTAGAATAATATTGGGAATTCCTTAATAATTGAAAACAAGGACCAGTGGGGAGTGAGGGTGTAGTACTTTTAATTTTTAGTGCTGATTTATATAATTGCTTTAGTGAGCAAGTGCCAGGTAACTTAAGTGTAATGTGTTACAGGTAACTTAAATGCAAAAACAACAAACAGTAACTTTCTTTCAAGTGAAACAAGGAAATAAGTACAATAAGCAATGCAGATATCACTAGTGACCCACAGAAGCGCTGAGAAGCCGCGTATTAGGTGGAATTAGTGCTCCAGGGAAATAACAAGCAAACAAACAACAAGCATATAAACAAAGCTAGATTCAGCAGGCCTGGATCTAGTCTATGCTACAGCAAACAAGGTGTACCAATTTCAGTAAGATACAGTTCAAATATTCAGGCACTATAAACCTTTAACCAGAAATTCCCAGCTCAGAAGGGCAGAGTCCAGCCTCTTCTCCCACAACAGTGCAGACCACGAACCTTCTTAATGTAAAATAACTGGCCTGAAGCCCAAGTGCTTAAACCAGAACTAATACACTTTAAGAATAACAGACACTGGGCTCTCAATCAGCAGTTCCCAACTTAGAAGGATGAAAGCTACCTGTCCTGCCACCACAGTGTATGCCACAAACCTTCCTAATGTAAAACAACTGGTCTGAAGCCCAAGTGCTTAATCCAAAAGACTTAGAATGATAGCTACACTTTAATCAAGTTACTACCAAGCAGTAATAAATACAATTGAATACTTTAGAGAATGCCTGGATTAGTGCTCAAGTTACACAAACAAAGTTAGATCCAGCAGGCCCGAATCCAGTCTATGCCACAGCAAACAAGGCGCACCAACTTCAGTACGAAGCAGTTCAGATATGCATGCACTATAAGCCTTTAACCAGAAATTCCCAGCTCAGTAGGGCAGAGTCCAGCCTCTCCTCCAACAAGAGTGCAGACCACGAACCCTAAAATAACTGGCCTGAAAGCCCAAGTGCTTAATCCAGAATTAATACACTTTTAGAATAACAGACACTGAGCCCTCAATCAGCAGTTCCCAACCTAGAAGGATGCAAGCTACCTGTTCTGCCACTACAGTGCAGACCACAAACCCTCTCAGTGCAAAACAACTGGTCCGAAGCCCAAGTGTTTAAATCAAAAGGCTTAGAATGAGTTACACCAAGCAGTAATAAATACAACTGAGTATTTTTAAGATGATGCAAAAGTAAAATAAAGTAGGTAAAAACACAAGTACAGTAAAAGCAGATGAAGTTTTTTTTTTTCTGAACAAGTGATGAGATCAAAGAAACAGATTTGAGTGCTGAAACTAGAAAACTGGCTAGTTATAAGAAAAAAAAAACTAAGCTAGAAGGCTTCCCTCCAACACAGAAGGGCTTGGGGGCTCAGAAGCCTACAAATAGTCTATACTACTTAACAGGAAAGGCAGGAAACAAGCTTAATTTTTTTTTTCTGTTTCCCAGATGCTCTCTTTGTACACAGTAGGAGTGCCTGAAATCAGAATATGTTCTCACTGCACTCAGTTGAGTGAGCAAATGAGATGGGCCCAGAAGGAGTATCCAAACACAAATTTACAAGAGGGGCGGGGAGTTTCAAGGCCACTAAGATTAACACCAAAATCAAAAACACATTCTGTGAAAAAAGCTTCCAGAAAAAGTGTGTCTTTGCTCTGAGATATCAGCCTTTTTTTAGGCATTTAACTTTAATATGCCTCAGTTTCTTCTTCAGTTACTCCTCCCATATACCAACCCCCTGCTAGCAAGAGTATCACATTTCCTGCCCTGCAAGGTTCAGCTATTCAGTCAGCTTTGCATGACAATACACATCAAACAGATTTGCTTGCTGTCTGCCTGGTGTGCCAGTAAAAATGTTCCCTCATCTCTCTTACTCCTATCATCTTGAATAGCACTTTTAAAGTAATTCATGTTACAAAAATGATTTTTCTCAATCCTTCATATAAAGGAGTTTAAGTATTCCTTTATAAATCCCTGTAACATACACTGATTACCATTCATCTTTTCCACTGACAGATTGGGCTATGTTTGCAAAATAAAAAATAAATAAACAAAATAAAATAAAAACCACAACTATAAGAATATAGACATTTGCCTTACATAGATTTTCAGTCCTTGCCATCATTTCCCCTTATGCATACTACTGAGTTCTCCTTATATTTCTGTGTACTACTGCTACTGTCTGCTCATATTCGGGGTAATTTTTTTTTTTTTTAATTCAAATTACATTTCCTTCATGCTATGCAGTGCCTTCTCCTAATGCTGTGAACAGTGTGCATACTATTAGTCTTCAATGTCAACTGTTGTCCATTGCAAGCTGTCTGTACAAGTTTCTCCATTCACCGATATCCAGAATTTCACTACCGCCGACAATATGTTTCATACTACTGCCGTATTTTATCTACCTGTATGTTGCATTTCTATAAGCATTTGAATATACTTCTTACAGCAAGGATCAAACATAAAAAGCCATTTAGCTATGAGCAACAATGAAACCAATGTGATGACAGCAGTTATTAGAATTATACATAAACATCTACTCATATGAATAGGTTCATAGGTTCATATGTTCATACTAGGCTATCTGCCCTGGGGCAATTATAAGCCTAGCCCGATTCAGGACTGTTGAGTTTCAGTGCTTTTGCAAAGAATGTTGAGTTTCACTGTAGTTTCAAAGAAGGCTAAGTTACTCTGCATTTTCAAAGAATGTTGAGTTTCAGTGGATTTTCAAAGAATGTTGACTTTCTGTGCATTTTCAAGGACTATTGAGCTCTAGAGCATGCTCATGGACTGTTAAGTTTCTGTGAATTTTCAAGGAATTTTGAGTCACTGCACATTTTGAAAGAATGTTGAATTTCTGTGCATTTTCAAGGAGGGTTGAGTTTCATGGTAAGAGAAGTTTAACATTACTCTTTTTAAGTCTGTTTTGTATGTGTAACTCTTTTGCTTAGCAAACAAAAGCCATCATCATTGTTTGTGATAAAATTGGAAAGCAGTTTTAATAGCATGACAGTGGCATACTTGTCTTTGGTGCAGAAGGCTGTGGGTTCTACTCACACACCATGTAGATGGAGTGCTTAATACTGCAGTACCCTTTAAGGAGGGACGGGGATGCTGCACTCCTGAGTGTGTCTTACTTTACTATTTGTGAGCATGTTGTTGGTTTTACAGCCATTATCTATTGCAATATTACCAGTTTACCATTTTTTTACATGTAACGTGGGCAATAAGCACTGAATTTATACATGAAACACTGACATGTAAAGTTATTTGCCAGCAGCAACCTCTTCATTAGTTATAGATCTCTTTAATGTGGAATTATTCAGATGTCTTGTAGTTCTGTGGAGATTGTGTATATTGACTGATATTGGTGGATCATAATGACAAAAGTTTGAATGGCTTTTTGTTGTGGGTAGTTTTGTCATTATTGGTTCATACATTTTGTTTCACTGCTTTCTGGAAAAATGTTCAAACCTACAAATTTAAAACACACTCTAACATGTAGTGGAGGATTATACAACAAATTGATTTTTTTTTAATCAGGATGGTACATCAAAGAACCCATGCATGTCTGCATGGTCCTAAAAAGGTGTGAAAGGAGCCTATGATTTGAAAACAGACCAAAGGTAAACGTAATCTGCCACTGGCCAGATACAATTTTTTTGAATGTGGCTTTCAATGCTGTTTCAGTGAATGTGAGTCTCAAGGATAGTCTACTGTTACTTCTAAGCCTGTTTTTATTGTGAAACCATATTGCTTTGTTTAGCAAATGGCTATCAGTGTTTGTGCTCCAAAATTTGAAATAAAAGTTTTAAATATCTCTAACTGTTGTAGAAGTGATGAAAAAAGTATGCGCACTGACAGGCGTGACCAGTATTTACAATAACTGAGGTGAAATAGCCAAGTAATGGGACACTGGAATGAGGGGGGGGGTGGCTATGGACGGGATCTGATCCCTTACTCTGCCTACGGTCCCATTTGACCATGATTCAGCTCTGTATGGGTGGATTTATTATGGGGATTTTTTTTACATTTTTCTTTGGTTACACAGCTTATTTATAATGGTGGACCACCAAGGTGTGATTTTTTGTTTAATTAATTTTATTTATGGGTGTTGAAAGACCTCTACACTTATTTATGTAGAAGTGAAGTTCAGATCTTAGAGTAGCAGCAAAAGCTTCAAAGGGAGTGTTTCTTTTTATTTAACTTCAATCCTAAAATTGTTTATTTTCAAATCAAAGGGTAAAATGGTCACACAGCCAAGAAAGGAAGAAAGACACATCCAAGCTAGCATTTTTTTTGTGTAATACCATAAATCTTCTATACTGGAGACATATGTCATACATGCAAATAACCCCTTAAGGACATGCCAGTGTTCTACTTATATCCATCCATCCACAACCCCTCTTATTTGTCTCATGGGGTTAGGGTGCCACTTCAACAATGACAATCATCTAGAGCCAACGTTCATTGAATGCCCTTTACTTTTTACATTTTTTTAAGTCTTTATGAATACATTCAGACCAAAATACTACCATCCTCTTTTAGTTTGGATAAATTTGGAGCTACTAAAAGCCACTTAAAAAGGGATCAGAATGTTTTAAAGAATATGATATAATATAAATGTCCTTGCTTAAATGCTAGCTTACAGGTAGAAATCTCCAACATGACATAGGCAATATCTGCTACAGTGCACTTTAGAGGTCATCTACAAAGATAATACTGTGTTTGCAAAGTTGTTGGAATAAATGCCCTTGTTCCAGCTGGATTATTAAAGGCATTCCCTCAGTTTATGCCATATAAAACAGGGTTGCTAATCCAGTCTAAATTGTTGGCACAAAAGATACCTTCTTCCTCTCTGTCACCAAAAATGGTATATTTCTTTCTTCCTGACTGTCTGTTCTGAATACCACGGTCATATCCTGTTGTCTAAGATATGTCAAGCACTGAGTGTATACTGAACGTCATATGAATTTGTAAAAAAATTAAAACAATATACCCTCAATATCACTTTGATGAAATATACATTCCCAAGAATAGAAATATTTAGAAAATTTCAAATGAACCTTGTCTATTTTGCTATTAATCGTATATTACTTCTTCTTCTTCTTTCGGCTTTTCCTGATTAGGGGTTGCCACAGTGGATCACCTGTCCGCTCATGATTGGCAGTGGAGTTTTACAGTGTTGAGTTGCCAGCCCGTTGCCCAACCTTCCACAGAAGGTATACACACTCACACCTAGGGCCAATTTAGAGTGTCCAATCCACCTATAGTATGTCTTTGGGATATGGGAGGAAACCTGAGCACCCGGAGGAAACCCACGCAACCTCAGAGAGGACATGCAGACTCCGTACAGAAGGCACCCCAGCCAAGGATGGAACCAGAGAACCTCTTGCTGTGAGGCAGCAACACTAACCGCTGCACCGCCGTGGCCGCCCCATTAATCGTATATTACTAACCATATAATTACATATTCTGCAATAAGATGATTTGCTCTGTAAGCTGTGTACAGTTTTTAATAGAGCATTCAAATAGCTTGATAAAACCTGGCTATTCCAGACAGCAATACATGTAGCTTTCATCAGTCCTTAATGGACATGATATACCAAATAATGTCATTTCTGATGCTGAATCTTTTTTTACCACTTCTAGCACACCTTCATCATCTCTGATCAGGCATATTTGATGAAATGAGAAAAGGGACAAACTTACAGTTTGGAGATCACCATGCACAACATAAGCAGGATATTATTTTATGCTCTTTTATGTCAAGGAAAAAAATCCCATCAGGCCAGGTGAGTGCCTACTTTGCTTCAGTATACTATATTTGAAAAAGGCATTAAACCTAATGAAGACTCTGACAGCTTTAAATTAAGAAGCTTGGAAGGGTCAGCATATATGTACCAATCATACTGGCAGCATAGCGAGTTAGTCATTGGCTTAAGTCTATATTTGAGCTGTGTGACTCTCATTTGCTTTTTTTCTGAACTAGTTTCCTCCCTTTGTTGTATAAACTGTTTATGGCAGGGGTCCACCAGACTGGTTTCCTTTTCTTAGGGGAGTGAGTCTTGGTTTTGCTAGGGATGGCATGATCCATGCATCCTTGTAGGTGCTCATAGAGTGCAATTGTAAAGGATTCTGCATCTTGGACAGTGTTATCCTTTAGCGTGGGGGCTGTGAAACTTACCACCTCTGCCTTAAGTAAGGTGAAGTTTGCTTTATAAAAGTATTTCACTGTGGTTTCCTTGGTTGGGGGTGGTGGTGGGGTGTGGACATCCCAGGGTGATTAGTTTATGGTCTGATCTAACCAGTGACGGGTTGACCTCCAGTACAGAACACCTGTCGCCCATGTTGGTGATGACCAGGTCCAATATGTTTTGGCCTCTGGTAGGGGAGCTTACTAGCTGATCCAGGGCATTTGAGTTGATAAATTCAAGGAAGCGTACAGCCTGCGAGTTTGTATTCAAGTAGTTTTTCCAGTTAATGGTAGGGTAATTTAAATCACCCAATATCAGGGTGTACTGTAGGACCTTCATGTTTTCCAGTGCCTCCAGAAAGGCGGAGTGGTGGTCCTGGGTCATGGAGGGTGATCTGTAGCAGGCCACAATTTGCATTGCAGATTTGCCTAATGTTAGCTGCACATGGATGATCTCAGAGGTATCATGCTGTGCCACTAACCTGGAGGTGTGGGTATCCTTGATGAATATGGATACACCCCCTCCTTTTGTGTTTTGGTCTGTGTTATGTGGCCGAAATGTGTAGTATGAGTTATAGCCCCGTAGTGCTGGAGTGCTCTCTGGATCAACAAACCACGATGATCTGCCAGAGATGGTCTGCACCGGTCACCCCTGGGATTCAGGTTACTGGCTAAAGCTCTTGACACCCCTATAGTGCCTTTTTTAGGCAAGGTTCAAAGGACAAAACCACCACCATAACAGATACAAGCATACAAAATCTGAAGGTAATGCTACTCAATGCTAGAAGTCTAAACCTCAAAATATACAATCTCTCTCTCGAGGTACTCCTAAAAATGGAGAACATCAATATCTGTGCAGTAACTGAGACCTGATTCAAGGTTCCAGAGAGCACACCTGCAATAACAGGCTACAACTCTTACCACACTTTTCTGCCACCAAACCAAGACCGAAACAGTAAAGGTGGAGGAGTGTCCATATTCACCAAGGATATTCACACCTTCAGGCTAGTTGCCCAACCCAATGCATCTGAAATTCTCCAGGTGCAACTAACACTAGGCTAGACTGCAATCCAAATTGTAGCTTGCTACAGATCCTCCACCATGCCCCAAGATTCTCACTACACCTTTCTAAACATACTGGAACATATTAAGATACAACCAAACACCCTAATACTGGGTGATTCCAACTACCCTGCCATTAACTGGGAAAACTACTCGGGTACCAACATCTTTTTCCCAACAGTTCTTGGAATTCATAAATTCTAATGCCCTGGATCAACTAATCCATTGTCCCACCAGGGGCTCCAATATCCTAGACTTGGTCATTACCAACATGGGAGATAGATGCTCCACACCAGTGGTCACCCCCTCATTGGTCAGGTCTGACCATAAACAAATCATCCATGACATCCACTTCCCACCCCCACCCCCAGTAAGAAAACCTCCATAAAAAACTTCTCCAAAGCCAACTTCATGCTACTGAAGTCTGAAGTGACAAACTTCATGACACCCACGCAGACAGGAGCTGAAAGTTTGACTGCTGAATACTACACTAAGGCACTGTATGAGCACATCCACTCATGCATGAATCGTGCCATCCCAAATAGAACCAAGAAGCTCTCCTCCAAAAAAAGGAAGCCAATCTGGTGGTCCCCTGCTATAAACAAACTATACAACAGAAGAAAGAAACAGTTGCAGAAAAGAGGAAAATCCCAGGATGCAAAAAACTCCCTTACCAGCCTCAGTAAGAAGCTGAGATCCCTCAAAATCCTCCAAAGCTAGTTACAAAAATAAAATTGCCAAAGATTCCAAAGACAATCACAAGGCATTCTATAGTTATGTCAAGAATCTAAATGGCAATGCTCAGATATGCTCTGAGCTACAACAGAATGGCATTAAATATACTGATCCCAAGGATATTGCCAATATCCTGGCAGATCGATTTAGTGTCAACTTCACCCCCCCTCTCACCCCCTAAAGGGCCCATCTCAATAGCAAAAGATTGCCAAATTCCGGTAATCATGGCCACACAGGTAGAAAGCGCACTCTCCAAAGCTACGAATACAGCATCCATGGGACCAGATTCCATCCCGGATTGTGTACTACATGAACTACAAAATGAAATGGCACCTCACCTAAGTGTCATGTTTAATCATAGCCTCACCTCAGGCTTCATGTCCACTGAGTGGGCACAGCTACATTTATCCCACTCCACAAGGGGGGATCCACCTTGGATCCCAGGAACTACCGTCCCATCAGTCTGACGAGCCTGATCTGCAAGGGCATGGAACACATTATCATGGAACTTATAAACAAAGACATTGGCAACCTTCAAACACTGGACCCCACCCAGTTTGGGTTTGTGAAGAGCTGATTTTGTCTCCTGAACCTGAATGACTTCTTCGAATCAGTCTCCAGAGCTGTGGACAAGGGTAATGCAGTCTACACAGCCTATCTGGACCTCGCCAAGGCCTTTGACACCATCCCCCACTCTGGAATCATAGATAAACTTACTAAGCTGGGCATAAATCCCTACATCACTTGATGAGTTGCCAACTGGCAGTACCTCAGGGTTCAGTCCTGGGACCGCTCTTGTTTGGCATCTACTTCTCAGAAGTACAGGCCAACACTAAGGGACTCTGACCAGCAAAGTTCGCAGATGACTGCAAACTGGGAGCCATTATTGAATCCCCAAATGATGTGGATATTCTACAAAAGGGCCTTAAAGAAACAGATGATTGGTACCAGAGCCATGGGCTCAAGCCTAATGCCAAGAAATGTATCATTATCCCCTTTGGGAATAACCATGTACCCATGAATTACCACATAAGTGGCAGTACACTAAACACTGAAAGTGTGATGAGAGACTTAGGGACACAGGGGGACAGCGGTCTCACCTTCGATAACCACATCACCACAACAGTCAGGAAATCCTTCTATGTGGCACACCTCATCACTAAGGGCTTTTCATCCAGAAAAAAGGAGGTCATTGTCCCACTGTACTCATCCCTATTTAGACCCATTATAGAGTACAATGCCCCATTTGGTATGTACCTCACAAGACATCTGCAACAGCTGGAAAGGCCACAGAAATACCTCACTAAAAGAATCACAGGCCTAAAGCAGATGCCCTATGCTGACCATCTAAAAAAACTCCAGCTATACTCTCTGGCATATCGCCTATTCAGAGGCGATCTCTGCTTAGCATACAAGGCCATGTCAATCCCTGAGCTGTTGGATATGCTCCACTTGAAGAAATCCCAATCCCTCAGAATCAGACACGCCAGGTATCTAAACCTTGTCATCACAATGAACAAAACATGCTGGAGGGATAGGTTCCTGACCCAGAGACTCCCCAGACTCTGGAATAGACTGCCAATACATGTCAAGCAGAGCGCCTTCTTGGCCATCTTCAAAAGGAACCTTAACAATTGGATGGGAGATAGGAAATTCACCCTGGGGTTCATGTCAGTCACCCTGCTAGACAGGGGTCCAAGGAAGTAAATACTGTGGGAAGAAATATCCAGGGAATTGTTATGGCTAGGCTTGTATAGGCCCTAGGACCGATACCCTAGTACCAACATATGAACATATGAGCTTTATCTATAACCTTCACTCTGATGATCTAAGCAACATATCAGGCATGATGCATTCAGGTCAAAACTTCAGACAAATTAGAGCAAGCAAATTGCAAATGATTCTAGAAAGTATTCCTTCCTTTGTAAGTCTAAGTTTTGACAACCTGTAATTAAATGTTTCAGTACACTACATTCCCAAATCTTTTCTCATACGAGATACAAACTCTGTATTTCTACTGATTGCGTTCATCTTCACCTAGAGAACTATTCTATGCTAAATTACCTACATATACCATGCATTACTTTACAGCTGCAAACTGTAAAATATGTCATAATTACTTATTAAAGCCATGTAAACTTGCATTGGGTATTATGTGTGTGCGTGTGTGTGTGTGCGTGCGTACGTGCGTGTGTGTGTGTGTGTGTGTGTGTGTGTGTGTGTGTGTGTGTGTGTGTGTGTGTGTGTGCGCGTGCATGTGTGTCTATATATGTGTGTGTGTGTGAGTGTGTGTGTGTGTATACACTTGCTGACTACTTATGTAGGTTCATAGGTTCATATTAGGCTATCTGCCCTAGGGCATTTATAAGCCCAGCCAGACTGTGTTTGGCTTTCGCCACCTATTTTAAATTAATTTTGCTATGCCCTTTTTCGGGGTTAGTATACTGTGCCTCTGTCTAACAGTGACACAGAAGTGATACCCGGGGTAAACCTACGATCTCCCATCCACTCATCAAGATTCCTCTTGAAGAGAGTCAATGAGGGACTATGCCTAACCTGGACTGGGATTTTATTCCAGAGTGAAGGGAGCCTCTGGGTTATGAATCTGTCCCTCCAGCATGTCCTATTTATTTCAGTGCTGAGGTTCAAGTCTCTCGAGCGCATAGCTCAATGGGATTTGGATTTTCTGAGGTGCAGCATGTCCATTAATTCCGGGTTGGACATGGCTTTATACGTCAGGCACAGATCGCCTCTGAGCAGGCGGTATGCCACTGAGTAGAGCTGGAGTTTCTTTAACCAGGCAGCATATGACATCTGTTTGAGCCCTTTGATCCTCTTGATGAGGTACTTTTGGGGTCTTTCCAGTTTCTGCAGGTGTCTGGTAAGGTACATCCCAAAAGGGGCATTGTACTCAGTTATGGGCCTGATCAGGGATGAGTAAAGAGGCACGATGACCTCCCCTGATCTAGATGTGAATCCCTTCATGATTAGGTGGGCTATTTAAAATGTTTTTCTAACCACTTTGGCCACGTGGTTGCCAAATGAGAGATTGCTATCAACTTGGGTCCCCAGGTCCCTAATTACTTCTTCTGCACTTAATGGATTACCACCTATGTGGTAATTTATGGGCACTTTGTTTTTGCCAAAGGGGGTGACTATACACTTTTTGGCATTTAGCTTGAGGCCATGGCTCTGGCACCAGTTGATTGTTTCTATGAGGCCCTTTTGGAGGAGGCTTGTGTCAGCTGGAGAGTCGATTATGGCGCCCAGTTTGCAGTCATCTGCGAACTTGGTCAGCCAAATTCCTTCCATGTTTGCCTGTACCTCCGAGAAATATATACCGAACAAGAGAGGTCCCAGGACTGAGCCTTGTGGGACGCCACTTTTATTATTTTATTTATTTTACATTTGTTGGTTTGGAGTTTGACATGACTCCAGCAATTCTAACCATGTAGGTTCTGTCCTTGAGCCAGTTTGCAACCCATCTAGTGACATAGGGGTTTATATTTAAGCTGGTGAGCTTATCTATAATGCCCGAGTGGGGTATTGTATCGAAGGCTTTTGCAAGGTCCATGTAGGCTGTGTGGACCACCTTCCCCTCGTCAATGGCCTTGGTGACTGTTTCAAAGAAATCGACCAGGTTTAAGAGGCAGGATCTGCCCTTAACAAAGCTGAACTGGGTAGGATCCAGTGTCTGTAGGTCCCCAGTATCTTTATTTATGAGGTCCATAATGATCCTTTCCATAGCTTTGCAGACCAAGCTAGTCAGGCTTATGGGGCGATAGTTTCCAGGATCCGTTGAGGCACCACCTTTGTGGAGAGGGACAACTGCTGCTGTATGTCACTCTTTGCGTACACATCCTGTAGTAAGGCTGAGATTCAACAGTAGTTTTATGTTTGGGTTTAGCTCTTCTTGGAGTTCATGTAGGATGCAGCCCGGGACACCATCTGGTCCCGTTGATGCTGTGTTTTTTGCTTTGGAGAGGGCGGCTCTTACCTGAGCATCTGAGATGTCAGGGGGGCAGCACTCTGCTGGGATAGATATTCACCCTTTTGGTGGGGAGGGGGGGGGTTTGCGCTGAACCTGTCAGCTAGGATGTTGGCAATGTCTGTGGGTTCGGTGTATTTTTTGTCATTTTGGACTAATTCTGAGCATATCTGGGAATTCCCACCCAGGTTCCTAACATAACTAAAGAAAGCCTATCCTAAGTGTCCTGTGCAATTTTTCTCTCGAAGCCGGCCTTAGACGATTTTATGAGTGCCCGTAGTTTTTTGCTAATACTGATCAGAGATGCCTTCCCTTTTTGGGATTTTGCTCTATCATGTAGTAGCTTCCTCCTTCTGTTGTATAGTTTGTTTATGGCTGGTGTCCACCAGACAGGACGTCTGCCTTTGGAGGATTGGGTCTTGGTTTTATTTGGAATTGCATGATCCATGCATTCCTGAAGGTGTTCATAGAATGTGATTATAAAGGATTCTGTGGTCTGGGCCATATTTTGCACAGGCCAGGGGTCTTTGAAGGATTCCACCTCGGTTTTGAGGAGTGTGAAATTTGCTTTAGAGAAGTTTTTCACTGTGGTTTTCTGGGCAGGGGGTGTGGTCGGGATGTGAATATCCAGTGAGATTAGTTTATGGTCTGATCTTACCAGTGAGGGATACACTTCTGGTCTGGAGCACAGAGTCCCCATGTTGGTGATGATCAGGTCCAGTATGTTTTCCCCTCTTGTGGGAGTGGTAACAAGTTGTTCCATAGCATTTGAGTTTATAAATTCTAGGAACCTTTGGGCTAGGGTGTTGGAGCTAGAGTAATGCTCCCAGTCTATGTTTGGGTAGTTGAAGTCACCCAATATAATGGTGTTTGGAGAGACCTTCATATTTTCCAGTGTTCTCAGGAAGGCCGAGTGGGGTTCCTGGGTTTGGCAGGGTGGTCTGTAGCAGGCTATAAACTGGAAGGCAGTTTTACCCACTGTTAGTTGCACATGGATACTCTCTGATGCTTCGTGCTGTGCCACCAACTTGGAGGTGTGGGTATCTTTGACGAATATTGATATTCCCCCTCCTTTTGTGGTTCGGTCCAAGTTTTGGGGCCAAAAAGCATGGTATGAGGTATAACCTGGTAGTGCTGGGGTGCTCTCGGGAGCCTTGAACCAGGTTTCTGTTACTGCACAGATATTGATGTTCTCCATGCTAAGGAGAGTTTTGAGTGTGTGCATCTTGAGGTTTAGACTTCTGGCATTGAGTAGCATTTCTCTTGGTTTCTTATACCTTGTGATACCTATGGAGGTGGGTTTGTCTTTTGAGCCTTGCCTAAAAAGGGCACTATGGGGGTAGCAAGAGCCTTTGCCAATATCCGAAAGCCCAAGGGTGACAGGTGCAAGCCGTCCCTAGTGAAGCATCATGGCTTGTTGAGCATGTCATCCCAGGCTGACAGGCATTGGATCCCCTTTGAATGACACCAACACTTAAGCCAATTGTTGAAATTGATCATCTTGTCTTCATATTGTGGCATCATGCTTGGTTAGGGTAAGATGCTACTCAAGGTCAGGGTCATACCGGCCTGAGCTACATGCTCAGAGAGCTCCTCTATGTCTCTTTTCATGTAGTCCAGGGACGTATGTCTCAGGTCATTCACATCAGCATGGACAATAACTGAGTCATATTTGTACTTGCCTTAGAGTGACCTGAGTGCGTGTGTTATGTGGCGGATCCTAGCACCCGAAAGGCAGCTCACCATGACCTTCTCCTTGTTCAGCCTGGTGAGCGGGACGTCAGTGTGCCTGATGATAGAGTCACCTATTACAAGTGTATCGGGTGTGTTGTTTAGCCTTAAGGGCTGTGACTGTTCAGCACACTGGCTTTGTGAGCTATGTGTTGCACGTGTTTTGTTTTGGGGTAGCAGTTGCTTGGGTGTCAGCTTTGGAGGTCTCTGCTGCTTAAGCAGATTTTTATTTAGAGCCTCCGAGTATGTTTTTGTGTGTTTATGTGTTTGGTTTGCTGTCGTGGTAGGTCTATGTGACACTGGAGTTGTAGTGAGTGTGGTTTCCTTCTCCTCCTGACTGGTTATGCCAGTAATGAGTTGAGAGAGCTTAGCTTCCAGTTTGGCTATATGGTTGCATCTCTCACATGTGTTGGAATTTGTTGGGAGGAGAGGTTTGTCTGTGTACATGAGACAGTTGTAACATTGCCTCAAGATTCCCAGATTCACCAGCTGGACCGGAGAGGAGATTGACAACTGACCTTTGGACATGCTAGAATAGTACTGGGAATTCCTTTATAATTGAAAAAAGGGCCAATGGGGAACAAGGTACTCAAGGGGAGTTTGTGAGGGTGTAGTGCTTTTAATTTTTTAGTGCTGACTTAGTGAGCAAGTGCCAGGTAACTTAAATGCAATGTGTTACAGGTAACTTAAATGCAAAAACGACGAACAGTAACTTTCTTTCAAGTGAAACAAGGAAATAAGTACAGTAAGCAATGCAGATATCACTAGGGATCCACAGAAGTGCTGAAAAGCCGCGTTTTAGGTGGAATTAGCGTTTCAGGAAATAACAAGCAAACAAACAACAAGCATACAAACAAAGCTAGATTCAGCAGGCCTGGATCTAGTCTATGCTACAGCAAACAAGGTGTACCAATTTCAGTAAGAAACAGTTCAAATATGCAGGCACTATAAGCCTTTAACCAGAAATTCCCAGCTCAGAAGGGCAGAGTCCAGCCTCTCCTCCCATAAGAGTGCAGACCACGAACCTTCTTAATGTAAAATAACTGGCCTGAAGCCCAAGTGCTTAAACCAGAACTAATACACTTTTAGAATAACAGACACTGAGCCCTCAATCAGCAGTTCCCAACTTAGAAGGATGTAACCTACCTGTCCTGCCACCACAGTGCAGGCCACAAACCTTCCTAATGTAAAACAACTGGTCTGAAGCCCAAGTGCTTAATCCAAAAGATTTAGAATGACAGTTACACTTTAATCAAGTTACTACCAAGCAGTAATAAATACAATTGAATACTTTAATGAATGCCTGGATTAGTGCTCAAGTTATACAAACAAAGCTAGATTCAGCAGGCCTGGATCTAGTCTATGCTACAGCAAACAAGGTGTACCAATTCAGTAAGAAGCAGTTCAAATATGCAGGCACTATAAGCCTTTAACCAGAAATTCCCAGCTCAGAAGGGCAGAGTCCAGCCTCTCCTCCCACAAGAGTGTAGACCACGAACCCTCTTAATGTGAAATAACTGGCCTGAAGCCCAAGTGCTTAAACCAGAATTAATACACTTTTAGAATAACAGACACTGAGCCCTCAATCAGCAGTTCCCAACTTAGAAGGATGTAAGCTACTTGTCCTGCCACAATAGTGCTGACCACAAACCTTCTTAATGTAAAACAACTGGTCTGAAGCCCAAGTGCTTAAACTAAAAGGCTTAGAATGAGTTACACCAAGCAATAATAAATACAATTGAGTACTTTTAAGATGACGCAAAAGCAAAATAAAGTAGGAAAAAACACAAATACAGATATTAGACTCTCTAAACTGCTAAACTAGATTTGGTTGTAGTAATCTGTATATCATACTGTGACTCATGCAATACTACTGTAGTTGAAAATAAATCCTTATTGCACCTATAATTCTCCCGGTCCAGGAAATGAATGCAAGGGCCCTTTGCCCACCTTATTGACCTGATTAGCAATTAAATTAATATGATTGCCATGATGAAATGAAGGAAATGATCTTGTTCACCATTTTACAGACTTAGTTAATTATTAAATGATTAAATGCACATATGTACACGTATACATGTGAAAATTGACAACAATGTTAATATAAAACAGATAATATCAGATTTTATCAGACCCTGGCACTACAGCTGTTCTCAGGAATAAAGGCATATGCTATACTTTACTTCAAAAAAGCTCAAACAATTTTTGTTACATGCTGCACATCTGGAAAAAATATTAAATCTAGTGTTATTAAATGAGGAAGGAAAGTCTCTTAAATAAAGAAAATGTCACACACATAGGCACAAACAACAACTTACCATCATTTGTCTAAAAAAATACAGCTGTGAACTTTAGTCAAATATAGATAGAATTTTGGTAAAAGGAGCAAAGTGATGAAAAGTCTCATAAAATCAACATGAATCAGTCCTGCTCAGAGGTCAGTAACTCCAAGTATTTTTTTTTTTTTTTAATAATCAAGTATTTTGACAGGGACAGTGGGTGTAGCATCCTGATGAAGAAGGTAAACAGAAGAATGGTGATAGAACTGATGTTTAATAACAAAATGTAAGCTCAGTGATGTCTGCAATGGAAACATATTTTAACCACGTCAATGACTGCTAACAATATCATTATTAAGTCTAGCTATAATTTTAACCTGCTACAGAGCCAGGACAAGCAAATAAAGACACCTGTGTGGTTTCAAAACCATAGGTGTGGGATTTTGATCTAGAACAGTAAGAAGGAGAAAGGTGGTCTGCAATCAAAACCACGATCAGAAAGATCATAAAACTTTCTATAAAGTACATCCATAAGGTAAAATGGTTCAAAAGAAGCAACTACAGTACTCAGCAGTGATGACAGTGTAAAGGCTGAACAGAAATGGTTAGCATTTGGAATGTATATGAAATCAGGTTTAGTCTCTGATGAGTGGAGATGCACCTCCAGAAGGGTGGTGTTCCAATCAAACTGGGTATTACAAACTTATCAGCCTTACAAGTCTCATCTGCAAAGTCATGAAATGGATTTTAAGATAACCTCATAAACTGCAGTCAAGAATCTTATTGCACATAACCCCTAACAATTTAGCTTTGTGAAATGTAGATCCTGCCCATTTAACTTGGTAAACATCTTTCAAAGGGTTATGGAGGCTGTATATGATGGCTATGCAGTCCATGTGTCATACCCTGTCCTGGAACCATTCACCAGGCTGGCAACACACAACATTAATATTTCAAAAATCAACATGGTAATATGGGGAGCAAACTGGCTGAAATATAGAACTCAGACTCATGCAGTGTGAGTTGCAGGTGCCTCATTATTAAGTATGAAAGTAGCCAACAGTGCCGCACAGGACTTTTTGCTAGGAAGTCTCCTTTTTAGGTATCGACTTCTCAGATTTTGAAGCAAAGAGTCAGGACATCTGACTAACAAAGCTTGCAGATGACTTCAAACTTGGGAGTTGTTGTTAAGTTACCCTGTGGCATCTAAACCCTCCAGAACGAGCTTTCTCCAGCAACCTCATAGTGTACTAAAACTAGTTCAAACAAAATGCCAAAAAGTGTAGTATAATCTGTTTTGTTAGACAACACCTCCCATTATCATATCATGGAGACAGTATACCACTACAATATGAAAATGTAGTCAGGGACCTAGGTACTTGGGTACATGTGGACACTGTATATATTGCAGGATTGTACACAAAGGACCATGCATAATAGTGAAGGGGTATGATAGGACCCTTGCATGACCCAGTAGGTGTAATTGTGGCACCTCATGGGTGGTTTACTTTGCAGTTTGCACAGTCTGTGACATATATTAAAAAACAGGATTAGAAAAGATGTATATGATATAAAAAAGAATAAGGCAACAAACACTTTGAATAGACATCGGGTGCAATGTTTTAGTTTTAAGAAGTTTGTCTTTTTGTAATTGACAGAACAGTTAGGGTTGATACGGGGGGGGGGGGTTGGATGTGTTGTTAGAAGTTAAGAAACTGACCTGGCAGTTGAGATTGAATGCCATGGCCCCCTCAGATCTTAACAGTATATCGATTATGAGTGTTTTGAAAATGAAAGCCAGCAGTTTGTAAAATACTGCATTTCAGACTTCATTTTAATATTAATTACTATAGAATGAGTGCTTAGTTTGTTTTGGCAACAAAGGTTAGAGATTTAACTTTATCAATTTATTTAAAAAAATACATTGATTTGGACAGGGTGTTGGGATCAATGTATAATTATCTGGATTTTTATTAATTTTGATAACATTTGGTGCATTTAGAATAGTATTTAACTTAACTTACTAAATATTTATGAGGAGGTGTTGTGATCAGTTAATCTGTATATTTAAACAGATGTGTTTTTACTGTCATTAACTATAATAAAGTCCTTGTATTTGGGACGGAAGCACAAAGTTAATACAACTTTGCTGCTGTTTTTGCATCAAAGAAATGTGGATCCATTTCACTGGGTGTTTTTTTTGAGTTTACAGCTCCCTCTATTTTGACCATCATAGAAGAATGGCTGTGAAAATTTTATTTAGACCAGCATTAATCAGGCCAGTTATCAAGTACAACACCCCCTCTAGAATGCAACTCAATAAACATATTAAAGAATTAGAAAGATCTCAAAGGTTCCTAACCAAAAAGATCACAGGCTTAGAACTGCTATCTCTCTGTTCAACATCTTATAGACCTTTAAGTGAGTTCACCCATTTCACCGTGTCATTAGAGACGCAATGTTCTGGACCTTTTAAATCTCCACAAGTTCATTACTTCCACCAATATTAGAACAAGAGGGCTAAAGTTTCAAAACTGAAAAATAAAAATTAGTAGAGGGTCCAGTTTATAACCCACCGCCTCCCAAACCTCTGTAATAAACTTCTCCTGTTTGTTACACAGTACAGCTCACCATTTTCCTTTATCCATGACCTAGATGATTGATAAGGCATCCACACATTTACTCAGAGATTGACTGGCATGTTTGGGAGTGTACTGGCAAGGCACAAATGGCCAGTTGCCTTGGAAGGGCAGGGAAAAAACTATGAGGAGACACTTGGGACATTCTGTCCAGTGAGGAACAGGTAAGAGTCATTTCTGTGTGTGTGTGTGTGTGTGTGTGTGTGTGTGTGTGTGTGTGTGTGTGTGTGTGTGTGTGTGTGTGTGTCTGTGTTTGAATGTATGCATGTGTGTGGGAGAGAATGAAGGTGTGTCTGTGACAATGCAAAGCATGGGCCAGCACTGTTTACCTCAGAAAAGTGCTTTCACTTGAGATAGCATAGGGTGATTCAGACATGCAAATCAGCTAACAGTGAGGTCTTTTCTCATTGCAGCTAACATTTCTTCATTGTGAAAAAATGAGTTCCTTTTTGTGGGGTTCTTTTCGAACCTTGTGGACTATCATTTTTAGAATGCTTATATGTAGTAAAATGAAAGACATTATCATTTTAGATAGCTGTGCGTCTGTTAAACTGAAAAGATCAATTAATCAAAAATGGCTTTGAACAATAACGGTGTTATATTAATTTTCAGGAATACAGCGTGCTTGACAATCATAGCCGGAGATGGCATAACAGTACTAGAACTCTGCATACTATCTAGTCAAATGTCTAAACAGTAAATCTGCGAAGAACCCAGACATACATCTTTAAAATGCCTTCCATTTCTTGTTAGGAGTGGATTGCAGTGTCCATGAACCACAAACTCTTATGAATAGCTGATTAGACACATGCACTAAGACATGCCATGTTACCATCCAATAAGCAGTAAATTATCATAGTCTTACTTACTATGTAACCTGTCCAAATCAGCAGGATCGAGGGCTGCTACTTGATTGGAAATTCTAGAAGGCTTGCTAATACCAGACTTGTTTACAGCCCTCACACGGAATACATACGAGTGACCCTCATGTAAGCCTGTTACAGGATATTTACAGATCTTCACCGGAGCATCATTACATTGAATCCAGTTCTCAGCACCAACTTCACACCTTGAACGAAGAAAAAGAATTACAAAATGTTCCTTACATACCAACTGTGCCTTTCTGCAGTAGTTCTCACTGTTATATTACCAGCTGTATTTTGCTTACAGTTAGAGAATTTTATTAAACAGTTTATTAATTATTCATTAGATAATCAGTGGCAGTAATTCGCTCTATTTAAAGGTGGGAACAGTAGATTGCGAATCAGTACTGTATTGTGAATATGGTAAGATATTCAAGGATCAAATACAATGCCTTATTATAGACTATAATATATATGAGCTGAAAACAGACACGCTGCTGTGCTCCCAGACAGCACTAAAGTCTAAAACACGTTACTGAAACTACTTATAAGCAAACATTAAATAACATTGTAGTGCAGCAAAACATTTAATGAGCTTATCAGGTATTTAAAAATGCAGTTCATCATTTTCTCTATCCATGAAGCTGCATAATTGCATTTTAAATAGATATAAAAATCAACATATTAAAAATTGTAAGTCTATAAAACAGCAATTTGTATAACTCATATATATATATATATATATATATATATATAGATAGATATATTTATATATATATATATATATATATATATATATATATATATATATTTATATACATATATATATTTATATATATATATATATATATATATATATATAGTTTACTATTAAAATGTTAAATGGAAAAACAAATTATATTTGACACACCAAAAAATAAAATCAAAAATCAAAATCTATAATATGGCACAAAGTTGAATCATATATAACCAAAAATACACCGAGGTACCACACAATAGCATCTTTAATAACACAAAAAAAAATAAGAACAGTGGTGAGCGCTTTCGCAAAACTAATTGCTTCATCAGACAAGAAAATAAAACACTCCATTGCTTATATACAGATGGAACCATTGACTCAATCACTGATGTCATAGGTCAATTAAGGCATTAAAGCTATATAAAACTTATAAATGTAGAAAAGGCTACTTATAGAGAAAACTGCATATAAAAGACACATATAAAATACTGCATGTAAATGCATATAAACTGCATATAAAAACTGCATACAAAACCTATATACAAAACTATTTGTAAAAGACCTAAGTAATGTGCATAGATATAAATTCCATAAATACTGTAGCTATGAAAAACATAGATAAAAATAAAAGGCTAAAAATCTGGATCTAGTCATAAAATCTATCTACAATATGTATGTATAACTAAAAGTAGTCTATGTCTCTAAAATATAAATATAAGTGTATGAGATGCCTAAAATTAAACATGTTTAAGGCGTCTTGCTTTCAAGAAAAGAACCAAGGAAGTAGAGCCATTAAGGCCTGGATATTTATCTGCATTTAATTTTATGATCCATCTCTGTTCACAGCTTTCAGTAAAATTTTCTATATCCCCTCCTCTAATGTTTTTGTGTATGCGCTGTAGCACAAAAAACTTAAAATAATGTGAATTATCTGTATTGATAATATGCTGGGCGAGTGCATTAGTGGGTTTCTTATTTTTGACATCACGAAGATGTTCTAGAATTCTGTCTTTAAGAAATCTATTCGTTTTATCTACATAAAACACCGCCATTTCTGACAAAAACAATAATAGACAACATCAGTGCTCTTGCAATCAGCCTAAGTATTAAGCTGTAACTGAAAGTGCTTGGTGGAGTGGACATAGGTATTTATACTGTAAATATAGGGGCAGGCACTGCATGACCTGCAAGGAAAAGTGCCCTGATGTGAAGAAGGGATGGCTTTCTTAGGCACATCCTTGTTACATAATTGTTTCTTGAGTGACATATTGTTCTTAAAACTGAATAGCAGATCTTTACAGGTGATAACTACCTCGTTGTTGTTAAAATAAGGTCTACATTTAGTTGATCTCATATGCCATGCATCAGATATAGTTTTATCAATTTCATCAAGTTGGTATCCTCTAGCTATAAACTCAAATTTTAAATTATTTAATGCTAGTAATGCATTCCCATCATCATCATGTAATCTTAATGTCCTATAAACCTGCCCTTTTAATACATTTCTCGGGATGTGCCTGGGATGCATACTAGTTTTGTGTAGCTATGTGTTCTTTCTGGTAGGTTTGTGGAAGATTCTACTCTTGAAGCAGTTAAATTCAGCTTTAGCTAGATGTACATCAAGAAAATCAATCTCAGCTGCAGATAGCCGGTATGTGAATTTTAAAAAGTCAGTGGTGGTATGCAGATAGTCAACAACAGATGCAAAATCTAAACCATTGCCATTCCATAAAATAAAAACATCATCCACAAAACGTACATACCATAACACTTGATGTAAGAAAGGATTCAAACCGGAGAGTATATGTGTTTCTTCCCAGCAGACTAGCGCAAGGTTGGCGTAGCTATTCGCACAAGGAGTGCCCACAGCCACGCCAACCTGCTGCAGGAAAAATTTCTTTTCAAACATAACAACATTATTCTCTAATATAATTTCTAAGAGACTGCATATAAGTTGTATCTTACTATTTGAAAAACATCTATTTGTTGACAGGAAACTTCTAATCATTTCAATACCCCAAGTATTAGGGATACTGGTAAATAATGACTCAATGTCCATTGTTACCAATACAAAATCAGTGTCATTGGTAATGGTGTCCATCCTGTTATGTAGCCTTTCAAGGAACATTTTAGTATCTCTTAGAATGGTATGACAATTCTCTAATAATCCATGTATTGTGCCTTCAACAAAGATGGATAAGGGCTCGGTGCACCACCCAGCCCCTGACACTATGGGACGCATTGGTGGTGAGACCAGGTCTTTATGTACCTTAGGTAAACCATAAATTCTAGGTATAGTGGGTTTGAGAACATTAAAATACTTAAATAATGGTTCGTCTATCAATCCAGTAATAAGAAGATCAAACATAAGAAATGGCACTTTATCAATAATAGCATTGACCATAATTTTAGAGACTGATTTAGAAGTTTCATTGCTAAGTAAAAGTTTATACAATTGTTTATCTAATAAAACAATGCCTCCTCCTTTATCAGCCTGTTTAATAACTAATGACTGCAAATTTTTTAACTCTTGTAAGGCTCTTTGTTCGTTAGGAGTGAGAATACTAAAGTAATAGTCACTAGAATCATGCTCACCTATGTCCCTGAAAGGTAGTTCACAGATATCTAAAAACTTTTGAACACCTGGTGAGGTATTCGGGATAAAACTACTAGGCTGCCTGTGTACATTAGTCCTTGTTCCTGACTCATTAGGAAACATAGATTTCAATGATAAATTTCTGCCTAGTAACTTTAATTCTTTAATCATTTCTATTACATTGGCTTTTTTTGCTGGTATAAAGGACAAACCTTTGTTTAATAAATTAATTTGGTCAGTATTAAGTTCAAAAGAAGAAATGTTTATGACCAAACCTGTATCTAAGTTCTTCTCCTTTTGGGTGTTTGGCCTGCTCCCTCTTGCTGATTCAGCCTGGCTGGCTATCCTCTGTATTGCTGGTTCTTTGTAAATGTCTTATAGGGCAAAGCTGCTTTCAGAGAGAAATCTCCTTTCTTCAAAGAGTCTAAAAAACGCTATCAGTATTTTTTCCTGCTTGTCTCTCAGCACTGGCTGTTATAAAAGGATTTAATGGAACTAGCGATGTAGTCAAGGGTGCTGTAGAACAACTTCTCTTAGGAATAGCCCCAGTTTCAGTTGAAATAACCTTAGAACCATTTGGTTTATTAGTCAGAGTAGTAGAGATAGGCATAAAGGTGCCAGCGTTGTGAACTCTTACTATATCAGTAACTTCTGTAGCTGGAAAACCAGAGGTGCTGTTTTTAGCAGTTTCCTGTTGGGCATGTTCATTTGTACTAGTAGAATGTTTAGTTAAAGAAACAGTTCTAGCCACATTAGAGACTGCAGTTTGTCTATTAACCTGTTCCTTTGGCCACAAAAATACATTATTGGCTGTGAAGTCCCGTTTATCCCTGTTCAGTTTGGATAACTTTGTTGCTTGTAATTTTTTCTCATATATTAGAATGTTTTCTTGTAGTTCATTCATTTGAAGAAAAGTAAAATCATTGGAGAAATTCTCAATAATTCTTGATTCCAAAGCAATTATTTCAGTCTTAATCTCAAGTTCTAAGGGAGAAAAAAAATTCAAGCAGTAATTCCATGTACTTAGCACTAAATTGTAGGTTCAGTTCCTGCCATTTACGTAAAAGGACCAGATAGGTATTTCCATAGGTGGGCATGTTTAGCACTCTCAGGCCTCGGGGGATGATTTTGGATTCCAGGGAGGCTTGCAGGTGCAGGCGCTGCCATTGCAGTCTCTTGTATTTATACATAAGATTCTCTAAGTTCTTGTAATGTGAAAAAAATTCCGGTAGATTTTGAGTGTCATTTGCATCCTGTTGAGAAGCCTGTGAGTCCACATTTAAAAGTGGATTAATTGGTACTTCCAGGATCCTCAGAAAATGTTGGTAATGACCATCAAGGGGTATCTCAGCAGGTATATCCTCCATCGACACGTGTGTCCTTATGCCGAATAAAAGAAAATAAATATGTATAAAGAGAGAAACGGCTTCAGGTAAAACCCAGGTGCACAAAACCAGAACTATATATAACCAAAAATACACTGAGGTACCACACAATAGCATCTTTAATAACACAAAAAAATAAATAAGAACAGCGGTGAGCGCTTTCTCAAAACTAATTGCTTCATCAGACAAGAAAATAAAACACTCCATTGCTTATATACAGATGGAACCATTGACTCAATCACTGATGTCATAGGTCAATTAAGGCATTAAAGCTATGTAAAACTTATAAATGTAGAAAAGGCTACATATAGAGAAAACTGCATATAAAAGACACATATAAAATACTGCATGTAAATGCATATAAACTGCATATAAAAACTGCATACAAAAACTATAAAAACTTTCTTACATCAAGTGTTATAGTATGTACGTTTTGTGGATGATGTTTTTATTTGATGGAATGGCAATGGTTTAGATTTTGCATCCTTTGTTGACTATCTGAATACCACCACTGACTTTTTAAAATTCACATATCGGCTATCTGCAGCTGAGATTGATTTTCTTGATGTACATCTAGCTAAAGCTGAATTTAACTGCTTCAAGAGTAGAATCTTCCACAAACCAACCAGAAAGAACACATATCTACACAAAACTAGTATGCTTCCCAGGCACATCCCGAGAAATGTATTAAAAGGGCAAGTTTATAAGACATTAAGATTACATGATGATGATGATGAGGATGCATTACTAGCATTAAATAATTTAAAATTTGAGTTTATAGCTAGAGGATACCAACCTGATGAAATTGATAAAACTATGTCTGATGCATGGCATATGAGATCAACTAAATGTAGACCTTATTTTAACAACAACGAGGTAGTTCCATGTAATAATCCATCTAACTCTAGGCCACATAATGAATTTAGAGTAGTGTTACAGTTTGCGAGTGATGTCAACCAATATGTTGACGTAATTAAGAAATATTGGCACCTATTACAAGAGGTACCACAGTTGCAGGTTATCACCTGTAAAGATGCACTATTCAGTTTCAAGAACAATATGTCACTCGAGAAACAGTTATGTAACAAGGATGTGCCTAAGAAACCATCCCTTCTTCACGTCAGGGCACTTTTCCTTGCAGGTCATGCAGTGCCCGCCCCTATATTTACAGTATAAATACCTATGTCCACTCCACCAAGCACTTTCAGTTACAGCTTAATACTTATGCTGATTGCAAGAGCACTGATGTTGTCTACTATTGTTTTTGTCAGAAATGTCCGGTGTTTTATGTAGGTAAAACGAATAGATTTCTTAAAGACAGAATTCTAGAACATCTTCGTGATGTCAAAAATAAGAAACCCACTAATGCACTCGCCCAGCATATTATTAATACAGATAATTCACATTCTTTTAAGTTTTTTGTGCTACAGCGCATACACAAAAACATTAGAGGAGGGGATATAGAAAATTTTACTGAAAGCTGTGAACAGAGATGGATCATAAAATTGAATGCAGATAAATATCCAGGCCTTAATGGCTCTACTTCCTTAGTTCCTTTCTTGAAAGCAAAACACCTCAAACATGTTTAATTTTAGGCATCTCATACACTTATATTTATATTTTAGAGACATAGACTACTTTTAGTTATACATACATATTGTAGATAGATTTTATGACTAGATCCAGATTTTTAGCCTTTTATTTTAATCTATGTTTTTCATAGCTACAGTATTTATGGAATTTATATCTATGCACATTACTTAGGTCTTTTACAAATAGTTTTGTATATAGTTTTTGTATGCAGTTTTTATATGCAGTTTATATGCATTTACATGCAGTATTTTATATGTGTCTTTTATATGCAGTTTTCTTTATAAGTAGCCTTTTCTACATTTATAAGTTTTATATAGCTTTAATGCCTTAATTGACCTATGACATCAGTGATTGAGTCAATGGTTCCATCTGTACATAAGCAATGGAGTGTTTTATTTAATTGTCTGATGAAGCAATTAGTTTTGCGAAAGCGCTCACCACTGTTCTTATTTATTTTTTTGTGTTATTAAAGACGTTATTGTGTGGTACCTCGGTGTATTTTTGGTTATATATAGTTCTCGTTTTGTGCACCTGGGTTTTACCTGAAGCCGTTTCTCTCTTTATACAATGTTGAATCAGCTATCCTTATAGGAGCTCAGGTAAATTAAATTCCTATACCTCACATCACATTTTTGCAGGGGAGCCAGCCCCACTGCACCACCCTGTGGAAGGCTGAACCCCACCCCTACTAACTGCATATATTTCAACTCCAAGATTGCATTACAGTGAGGAAGGGGATGAATTTATATCAGCATATAAACTTTCGAACACAGAGATTTTCAGCAAGATGGAAAGTCAAACATCCATGTTTCGAGTTTTCCATCATGGGGCATCTCAACTCACAATTTTGATAATAAACTTATAAATATATATATATATATATATATATATATATATATATATATACATGCACATATATATATATATATAAATATATATATACATGGTTTACCTTTACAAGGTCACAAATGACACGTGCGACTCGTCATATATCTGACTCTAAAGGTTAGAAAGTGCACTTTAGAATGCTGAAAACATCGAAAGTGCTAAAAAACAAATTCGACATTTTTGGAATGTCAAATGTTTTCGAAACACCCTGCAGCTCCTGCACTATAGTGAGGGAAGGGTTACCTGTTCAGATCCTCTTTGTAGTGCGACCTCCACTCAAAATGCCAAATCCAGATAAGCGAATGCACACTGGCATCATTTGTGATTTCAGCAATTCATAGTTCGTTATTATGAACTTTTGAAATCGTACTTTCACACATCTGGCCATTGCAGATGTGCACTTCAACCTTATGAAGGTAAACCATATATCTATCTATATATATATATATATATATATATATATATATATATGTGTGTGTGTGTGTGTGTGTGTGTGTGTATGCGTGTATAATTTTCTCCCTAAAATCTTAACATAATAAATGAATATTTCTTCTCCCAGCCTTGATTAAAACCTTTAATCATATTAGACAAACTAGGGAGTTAATGCAGATTACAATGTCTTACATACATGCATTGCTGTTCTGTCTTACATCATGGACCTAGGAAGAGAAATCAACTTTCTTGATAATTATCTCTTGCTTACCAGTGAATGACTTGAAGTGCATAAGTTTATACAATATACATCAAATTATCTTTTCTAACTTGTACATTTACAGTTGACTGTAAATGTTTATATGATTATTTATACAGCTATAATCTATCTATCTATATATCTACCTATAGACAGATATATGGAAATGTGGGAGCACTAGCACACACACACACACACACACACACACACACACACACACACACACACACCACAAATCATAAACTCAGTGTATGTTTCCATATGCTTTAGTTTCATATTTATTTATTATTTTATTTTATTATTTTACATTTGTTGACCAGGTTTGACTGGCTGAGCTGATAGCCCTTTTTCAGCAACGGCCTGGGAAGAAAAACCCCACAAAATTATAATAAAATTGTGAGTGGAAAATAGTATTATATACAAACATAAATATTTTCAGGTTGGTACAGTAAAAACATAACAATTATTTACAGAGTCTAACGTGTCCTTTAACTTATGATAGGTACAAGGACAGTATGCATAGTTAATAAGTACAGCCAGTCTAGTTAGAATTGGTGAGTAGTATGTAAGCAGAAATATTTTAAAATTGAGAAAACAGGTAATTACCTAGATAAAATGACTAGGAGAGCTTTCACATGACATAAAATACTAATGAGGGCAGAGAGCAAGCTACATAAGAGAGAGAGACAGGTTATGGAGGGTGAGTACAGTCGCAAGATCACCAACTTTTTAGGTAGTCTTTCATAGCCAATTTAAATTGTTTGAATTGTTTGAGTGTTCTGATTTCCAGTGGGAGTTTCTTCTAAGAAATGTTAGGGTAATAGTTGTAGAGGTTTTGACCAATTTTGCTCTTGGGTTTATAGATTTGTAGTAAGTCTTTTTCTGAGCTAGAGAGTACCAGAAGGAGTGTAGACGAGATTAGACGGGACAAGTTGGGACAGAAAGATGGTTGGTACAAGATAGACTGGATAAGCTGAAGCTGAGACAGGAGGAACAGGTGAGGAATTCTAGCCAGTTTAAGTGTTTTAAAGAGAGACAATGATGAGATCTATAGCTTTGATTTTCTGCAAATCTGGCCACTTTGTTATAGGTAGTTTCAAGCTTAGTTAGGAGAGATGTTAGGAGGTTAGTGAGGATTTGAGAGCTGTAGAATAAGTTTGGTGGGAGATAGGAATCAGAAAGGGAGGCTTTAGCTTTGTTAGAGAGGAACTTTTTATTTCTGTATAAAAGACTTTTTGATGGGTTTTCTTAATGCAGGTGTTGACATGCACGTCATATTTCAGTTGGTCATCTATCTTGACCGCTAGAAGTTTTGTGTTAGCTTCAACTATGAAAGGTGTTTTATTTACAGAATAGATAGCAAAAGTGGTTTTAAGGTGGTTTAGGTTTTTGGGGGAAAAAAGTAAAAGTTTGGTCTTTTTAGGATTCAGAATTAGGAGGTTGTTAGAGAGCCAGATTTCATCAAAGATGAAAGATGTCTGAGTAATAAAATATACGCCAGAGAGGGTGTCTGCAATTGTGATGCCTGTAGAATCATCAACATATTGGACAAGGGATGACTGAGGACAGGAGGTATAGAATAGACTAAGAAAGATATTAAAGAGTATTGGACCAAGAACAGATCCTTTGGGAACAACCATTTTGATAGGTAGAGGAGGTGAGAGATCAGGGAGCCATTTTACCAATTCTTGTCAATCTGTGAGGTAACTAGAAAACCAGGCAATGGTAGAGGTAGAGAAGTTAAGGTTAGTGAGATTGTGCAGAAGAAAGGAGTGAGACTATACTGAATGCTTTAAAGAGATCTAGGAATAAGCATTACACTAGTTTATTGTTATCTCTGGCTGGAGAGATTGTGTTGATAAAGGATAGGAGGGCATAGTTGTGCTATGTTTTGGATGAAAGCCGTGTTGTGTGAGAGTGAGCAGATGTTATTGAAATAAGTGTTCCATGACTTGCTTATGCACTCATGCACTCATTTTTCCAGTACTTTTGAGAGCGGTGACAGGATGGTAATATGTCTAAAATTGAAGATTTCTACGAAGTTGCTTCCTTTGTGTATAGGTAAGGTATATAATTCTTTCCAGATAGAGGGAACGTTTGATTCGGAGATAGAATGGTTTATCGGTATAGAGACTGGGAAGGCTAGAGAGTCAGCTGCTATCTGAAGAAAGAGGGAGGTGTCAGCAGATCTAGAACAGTGTTTTAGTTTGTGAAGCAGAGATTTAATGCAGCTGGTAGGAATTGGTTTAATGGAGAATTTGTTAGTAGAATTCTCTTTAGAGGAGGGGTCAGGTGGATTTCTAGTGCTAGAATTAGAGGGAACAGAATTATCAACTTACTAATGGATTCAATGAAGTAGGAAATGAAGATATAAGCTGTTTCAAGGGGTGTGTTTGTTGGGTGGGATTAGGAGATGAGAGGTTACCAGGATGTAGTATTTGATTTATTGAATGCCAGACTTTCTTGGGATTTGACTTTTGTGAAGTAGGTGTGTTTTATAAAAGTATATCTTTTGTCTTTGTTGAAGTGCTTTCTAGTAAGGTTTCTGGGTTCTTTATATTTTTGCAAGTAGATGGGTAAGTTAGTTTTTACCCATGCCTCCCATATTCCATCTCTTGCTTTCATCAAGGTGTGGGTAGCATTAGTTAACCAGGGGGATTTGTTAGCTTTGACACATACTGTGCTCATGGGTGAGTGTACAGCTTCTTCTAGAGGGAGGTGAGTAAGAAAAGACCAGTTTATTTTGACGAGGAGGGTATTAAAGGTTTCTGGGTGTAAATTTGATAGTTTGTGACTTTTGATGTATCTATGTGATCTAGAGAAATGTGGAGAGAACTTTAGAGCATTTATTGGGCAGTGATCACTTAAGGAGTTGGGTAAAGTTTCAGGGTTGTGATATTTATTTGGGTCGGAGTCTAATATCCAGCCAAAAAGTGAGCCAGAGTTGTGAGATTTATTAACATGGGTGGGTGTGGATATAAGTTGAGTAAAGTCAAGCAAGCTAATACATAAGCTAGAGTTTCATGAGTAGAGGGATAGCCAATTTATATTGATGCCCCCTAGAATGATGATGTCATTATGTATGTGTTGAGTTTGCCAGGAGAAATATGTTCAAGTAGGGGAATGTTGTCACCAGGAGGTATATAAATGGCTGCTACAGTACTTGTAATATGATAATTAAGATTAAGGTTTGTAATCAGGAGTTCAGCAGGTAGAAAGGATGGGATTGTTTTATCTAGTGATGTGAGTGCATTGTGGTTTGAGTAGGCAATGGTTACACCTCTGCCTTTTTTATTTTGATGATCTAGTTGAAATATATTATACCCTGGAGGGAGAAAGTCATTATCAGAGTCATGTGGTTTTGCCATGTTTCAGTGAGGGTAATAATGTCTAGGAACTGAATTGACATTAAGGCATGCAGTTTACTAATTTTACTTAGCACACTTATAATATTCATTGAAAAAAACATATGTGATTTTTTGGAAGAGTTTGTTGTCTAGTGACAGGGTCTGTTGATTCGATGAATATCGCCTGGTAGTAGCAGAGTTTTAGGGAAGGTGTTTGCATTATAAAGGGTATGAGAGTATTTGTAGGAAAGATGGAACGGTAGATCTCAAATGAGTGAGAGGTTCTGTGAAGGCATTTGGGAGAGTGAATGTTGGAGCTAGATTGCTTGCTGTTAGATGGATATTATAGGAGGTGAGAAAGTAAAGTAGAAATAAAGGAGACTTGTAGAAGAAAGCTAGAATCATGGTGTTAGGGTCTATGAGGTGGGTCAGTAGTAGTAATATCTAAGACAGAGAGGAGGTAAAAATGTTATAAAGATAATATTAATAGTTACAGAGAAATAGGGAGAAGAAGGGATGATTTAAGTAGATAAATAAAGAGTAGGTGACTTATATAGTAATTGCAGACCTGGTTATTATCTAGATGCATGGTGTAACTGTTTTTTATTTTAACAGAGGACAGGAAAGGGAAGGGTCTGAGGGGAGGGGAAAATGAATGAGTAGGTATAAAGGAAATGATATGGGGGCAGCTGGGAATGGGGGTAGGGAAGGGAAGTGGAGTGAGCCCAAGTGTAGCAAAGGACAAATGAAGCAGGCCAGCCCTGGCCCCTAGTTCTTGTAGAGGAAAACATATCAGAAAGGTAAGATAAATGCACAATGGAAATGGCAGAATAGTTGTGACACTTGTTTGAAGGAGTTACGAGAGTTACGAGAGAATATGCAGAGTTACAAATAGTGTTAATGAAACAGGAAAGATGTATGGTGCTAGAGCATAGCTGAGAGGAGCAGAGAGAGGAGTACTGAAAGAGGAAAATGTTAAAGCAAGGAGAGGAGGAAGAGAGATGAGAAGGTATTAATGTAGAATAGTAAGGTAAGAAATTTGTGGTTTGTATCCGCAAGGGAAAACTGTAATAGGTTCCTGTAAGGGTACTTGTGAGGAAGGACAGGAGATATAGTTACAGAAAGAAAAAAGCTTGGAGGGAGATGTAGGATGAAAGTTTTTGGGAAGGTGAGAGGTGATGTATGAAGGAGCCTTGTAGCCCGAGACCGAGGATAAAATACTGGATTAAAGAGACAAAGTCAGTTTCACATACATTCCCCATTTGCAGTCAGGGATCCTAGGTAGTAGATGCAGGCTTCCATTGGAAGGGATAGATATTTCCTAGGGGCAGCTTTGTCATGGATTTCATTGGCAGGGCCATGTAGAAAGTGATGTCAGTTTTCAGGTATATTTTCTAATAAGGGCAAAAGAACATGATATAAGCTTAAGGTTTTATTACTAGAAAGTAGCTGTACAGCCAAATAATAAGATAGGCTGAGTATTTATCTAAGGGAGATAGGGAGTCAGTACTTATGACACAAAAACAATGTTCTATCCAGCAACTCTAATTATGAAGTTCATAAGAGAAACTAGTGATAACTCTCTCTTAAATACAGTCCATTTAGCAGAACAACAGTTATTTACCTGAATCAGAAATTAGCACATTTTTAGTAGTAAGACAGTTTTGAGTTCAGAGACAACACCAATTCATGCTGTCAGACTTAGGTCCTACGCTAGAGAATTTGCCTAGCTTGGAATGAGAAAAGTTAAGAGACAACCTTTGCTGAGATTACATATATCATGTAGAGGTGCCTCTACCAATTTTACAAGGGTTATTTTACTAATGTTTAGATAAAAAGGAGCAGTGGGAGATTAGATATGGCATTTGCCATATTTGTAGCATATAGGCACACTCTGCAGTTAAATAGCACATCAGCCCTAATATTTTAACAGTATAAACTTTGTAGTCAATCATCCTATTATCTCCTCATTTCTCCTTATATCCAATGAATTTGGTTTCTATTCCGGTTATAGATAGAGTTTCATCCTTTCCCAGACCACTCAGTATTAGAACTACAATATCAATATAAATCTCTCTCTCTCTTTATATATATATATATATATATATATATATATATATATATATATATATATATATAGTATATACAATATATAGACACACACACATATATATATATATATATATAAATATATATATATATATATATATATATAGCTTGATACACTCTAGACCTTTCACTTACTTCACTAAATCTTTATAACAACATTTAAATTAGTGCTTCATTTTGCATTAACCAATGTTTAGGCTGAGAATAGATTATGAATCAGGAAGGGTAATTCCCATAAAGATAAAAGCTCTCTTATTAAAGTAAATAGACAACTAAGAGGCCTAATTAGGTCAAGCAAAGCCAGCTTTAATGTCAGCATATACTCCCAGATGAAAGATAACCAAGGCAGCATACAACAGTGTTGAACTTATGGTTAATGGTGCCACATTCACCGAGCCTGGTGATATAGTGATTGTGTTAGTGGACAAATTAAGTTCCAACTTTACCCTCCTCTCACCTCCAACCAACCCCCCATATAATGTCCTCAAACATAACCCCCTGTAACTATAACTTAGGAGCATGTACTAGCTGCACTCATTGCAGCCAAGACCATGGTCTCAATGTGCCCTGATAAAATCTCAGGATGCCTGCAGTATAGTCTAGAATATGACTTATCAGGACCCCTGGAGTCATTATTTAACTATAGTCTTAAAACAGGCTTTGTGCCACATGAATGGTGGACCATGAGAGTCATCCCACTTCTTAAGGTAGGACCTTCAACAGATCCTGGAAACTACAGACTCATTAATCTGACTAGTCTTATTTGCTAAACCATGGAAAGAATTATCATGGAAATGACCATCAAGGACATGGGAGGCCTCCAGACTCTGGCTTCATCACAGTTTGTCTTTATCAAAGGAAGGTCATGCTTACTGAATCTGGTGAACTTCTTTGAAAAGGCAATGGATGAGGGGAAAAGAGTGCATACTGCCTGCCTAGATCTGGCTAAGGCATTTGATACAACACCCCATTCAGGCATTGTCAACATGCTTACAGAACTAGATATAAACCTTTTTATAACATGATGGATAGCTAGCTGGCTCACTGATAGGACCCAGAAGGTTAGAACCAGTGAAGCCACCTCCACAAAAGATCTGGTCACCAGTGGAGTTGTGGAGTCCCCCATGGCTCTGTGCTAGCCCCACACCTCTTTAGTCCCTACTTCTTTGATGTCAAAATTAATGTCAAGGACTCCCGGTAACCAAGTTTGCAGATGATTGCAAACTGGGAGCAGTCATTGAATCTCCCCAAGATAAGAACACCCTTCAGGAATGTCTAATACAGACAAGCACTTGGTGCCAAAACCATGGCTTAAAACTCGATACCAAAAAATACATCATACAACCTTTTGGTAAGTGTGCCACCCCAGGTAACTATGTCATCAACAAAACACTCTTAAAAGTTGATTCACTGGTCAGGGATCTCAAAACTCATGTAGACAGTAACCTAGATTTCTACTAGCATGTATCAAACATGGTAAGAAAATCCTTCATTGTTATGCAACTAATAAATAACGGCATAACATCTAGATCCATGGAGGTCATCATACCACTGTACTTGGCCCTCATCAGGCTCATAAGACAGTATAATGTCTCCTTTGGTATGTACTTGACCAGACACTTGCAGCAACTGGAATGTCCACACAGGTTCCTTACAAAAGAATACAGGGAGGAAACACAACATCCTACACTAATCACCTCAAAGCCATGTATCTTTACTTGATATGATACAGACTTCTGAGAGGTAATCTTTGCCTGGCAGTTAAGGCATCCCTGGATCCTGTTTTGATGAATCTTTTGAACATACACAAAACAAACAGCATCAGAACTATTATATTTAAAGGCCTAAATTTTGCTTGCAACATAAATAGGACATGTTGGAAAGACATATGTTTCTCAGAGAATTCCTAATCTCTGGAACAGGCTCCCCATCCATGTGAAGCTGAGTTCTTTCCTATCCATATTTAAATGCAAATTGGGACTGTGGATGGTTTATCAGAAAATCACCTCTGGTGTGGTTGCAATATCTCTGACTGACAGTGAGTCACATTTGGGTCACACAGTAGGCTTTTAAGGGCCTTTGTGGTTGTTAGTCTAGTTTACATCTGTGAACCTTATTAACCTATGTAGTGAGAGATACCCCAGATCCTTTGAATGGTATGCTCTTCAGTTGAAACTACACTGTAGCAAGAAATGTCCCACAAGAAAACAGTATGTCCACTGTAAACAATCCTGTCAAATACTCGAACTATGGAAGATCAAAGAAAAAAAAACAGATAAATATATAGACTGTTCCAGAAAGAAAAATGATTAGTAGATCAACTGTTTTTAAGTTCAGAAAGGTTTTGGCGCCCTTTTTGTACTTCTCTGATGAAGCTTCTCTTTTAAGGGTAGCGTAAACGCTTGTTTCTTCACAATAAACCTGCGTTAAGGATTATACTTTTTGTGCTTTGGGCTTTGCTTTGATTAGGGCCTATCGTAGTTTCAGTTTGTTTGCTCGTTTTCAAGCTTCCTAATAATTAGCCAATAGCATTTAATTGAATTAAGGCATGTAATAGACAGCATATGAGACTTACAGCTTTATAACAGAGGGATGGTGTATGTGGAGCATACAGAATTAATGTTAACTATCAGCAGGAAGTTGCATTTTATGTGTTAGAATCCACTATGAGGCCTTGAAAGTAATGAGGTCATATCACAATTGCCTGTCAGCCATTGCTGATTACTGACAGCTGGTATACAAAAAGAGTTAATCACTCTGAAGTGGTTTGCAACATTGCAGCCATGTCACTTGTAATGTTGGTGAAGTACTAATTTTTATGGTTTGGATTGTAGTCATTTGAGAGGAACAGAACTGACCACTTCCGCCACTATGTTCTAACACAGATGTAATCATTCCCACCACCTGTGTCCAGCACAAATGTAATGACTGCCACTACTTGTGTCCAACACAAATGTAGACTTAATGAATGGATGAATGAATGAAATACATGGACTGAAATACATAAACAACAATAGTTTTCATGAGTGGAAAGAATGACTAAGAACTCCTGTCCTTTAAAGAGTACAGCATAGTTTTGACATTTGTAAATCATTGTGACTATTTTATTATTCAGGAAGTCAAAAATAATACATGTATCTCTGATTTAGTGTTTTTTACCTGTCAACAAAGTATCCAATAACAGGACTTTCACTAGCTGTGTTTGGTGGCTTCCAGGTAACAATAACATAGTCTCTATTCGCATCATAGCAGGCAATATCCATTGGGGCTCCAGGGGCTCCAACGACTGGTGCTGCTGCATCTGTGATACAAAAGGAATAATTTTTAAATTATATATTTATTAAATTTAAGGAATAACACTGTAACAATACATAGAATTATACATAATTATAATGAAAGGTTGAGAGATCAATGAAGGTGAAGCATTTATTTCCCTGCTTAGAGAAAAGATACATTTTCTTACATGTAATGATTTATTTGGCACTATTTAAGAGAAACAAACATATTTTAATGCATTCCATTAAAATGTGAAATATTCATTTGAATACTCAAATAAAAGACAGTGCCAGAATAATAAGCTTTAGTTGTATTAAACTAGCATCCTCCTAGGCTGCCTACCATGTCATCAGCAGTAAAATTTAATTACCTGGTAAGCCCATACATTACCAATAAAATTTCATGAATTCTAGTTCTAAATTTAAATAAAAGATAAAGGTCATGCATTGTTTAATACATTTGTCTCTCCGGTGCATTTTATCTACTCTGCTCATGGTGATTTAAGTTATTAATTCTAATAGCAGTGAAGCCTTTAAACTTGCAGAAACAAGGAGGATAGGGTCACTAATAGCACAGAGTCAAAAGCATAGATCACCACACAACAGTATCAGAAACTGAGTACAGGGAAAGCACTTTAAAACTTTACCGTAAGCTGGAGCACATTAGGCCAACAATCTTAGTTAGGGACCTCTGGGGCCATTCCACTGGCTTAAAATGTCTAGAAAGGTACATAACAAAATAGGTATTTTTCAAAATAATTAGTCAAATTATTTCTACTTAAAGAGGGATGATAAATTCTTTTGACTTTGATGATATGCTTTCAGATATTCTTCTTCTTCTTCTTCTTTCGGCTTTTCCCGGTTAGGGGTCACCACAGCGGATCACCTGTCCGCTCATGATTGGCAGTGGAGTTTTATGGTGTCGACTTGCCAGCCTGGTGCCCAACCTTCCACAGAAGGCACACACATGAACACACTCACACCTAGGGCCAATTATGAATGTCCAATCCACCTATTGCACGTCTTTGGGATGTGGGAGGAAATACGCTTTAGATATTAGTTGTTCTAAATAGAAGGATTTTCTGACAAATGAGATGGCATTATCAACCAAGGTTCAGTAACCCTGACAGCTTTATCATTTTTGAGATATTGAGGTATTGATATACTGTACACTCAGAGAGAGAATGGTTTACCAAAATTGACAATATTACACTTTTTTTTATTTAACTTCAGCCCTTTTTTCTGTAAATCATTTGTTTGGAAGGGTTAGTTCCAGGTATTATTAATGAGTATCAGAGGGACATTTGACAATAAGACCTAGTTTGCACTCCTCTGAAAATTTGGTTTAGCAAAGAATTTGATTCCTTATTTGGAGATCAGAGAAGAAAAAGAGGATGTCAAAAACGAGGGCTCCTAGTACTCAGCCCTGGGGCACACCATTTGATACCTTCATACTTCCTGATAAGGTCCCACCACCTTAAATGTGTGGGTTATTTCAGCCATTTGGCTACCACCTGACCACATACATATCTATGTTTAAGGCACTTAGGTTGTTTACAATGCCAGTAGTGGGTAGAATGTCAAATGGTTAGCTAGACCTAAATAAGCTGTGTGAAAAGAATGAGCTCTATTTATACAGTATGTGACATATTAAAAGAAATTAACTAAAATAGTGTAGAAAGGATATCTCTTTGGAAAAATCAAACTGTTTGGGGCCTAGCCTAATAAACATTTTAATATCATAGTTTTTAAGATTAGATATGATGCTGTCTTCTTTTTTTAATTTCTCCAAGTCTTTTGGGTTTCTAATACCATGACAAAAATGTACCCAGTTCATAATTCACAGTATGATTAAAGTTCATGAAATTTGTACTTTTTCAGTCTTTGATGTTAGTCAGAAGTGCTCTTCGGAGCACCTGCAATGTGCCCAGTATTGACTCCTTCTGCAATTCATACAGAGCTACACGTATCGATAACATATCCTAACATGTTTCACCTTCCCATGTGTCTGAACCACTGATCCTGAGGACTTGCTCTCATTTTTCTCAGTAGTGGTAGCAGGCAGGTTCCTCTGTTCCCTGCATTCTCCATCTCTTGGCTGTAAACCTTTAAAATGTATACCAACAGATGTGATTTCCACTTGTGGAGTCTCACACCAGTTTTTGCAGGCTTCCTTTGCATGCAGTGTATCATAACTCCCTCTTGGGGCTGTGTTCAGTGAGTGATCACAGCATTCATCTCACTCTTGTTCTCAGCAGTGATAAAAACTGCACTAGGCCACAACAGTGATAGTGGAGGAAAGTTGCAAGAGGGATAATTCTGTCTTTCACTATGTCCATATCTGTGTATTTATTTTCATTCCTTCTTTCTTTGTTTCTTTCTTTCTTCAGTACAACAGCTTTATGCATATCATTTGAGGTAATAATCTTGGTTTTGTTTTGATTTTTTTCCTTCATTTACCTGTCGCACCCATAGAAGAACCGACAATAAGCATATTACTTTATTTGAAAATGTGTCCAATTATTGGCCAATAATATTTTATGTAAATAAAATTAGGTACTTATACAGCTCACTTAAATAATTACATAAAATAAATTATCTGCAAATATCTTTAACTGATAAATAAATGAGGCTGGTATGTGACAGACTTTGTACTATATTTACCTGGTTTGTGAAGGTATATTTCAAAGTACCACAGGGCAGGGGTGAAACATTCAGAATGTACTTTGCAGTGTAAGGGCTAACATTTGAGTCGCTTACCTTGTTGATATTGTGTAATCCTATTTAACCAGTTAAGGGAAGAACAAGTGCAAATCTCCACAGTACAAACATTGCACAAACATTTACATTTGATAATATGTTTAATAATATCTTTTAGTGAAATAGTCGAGCACTACTGAGCACAATCTGAAATATTTGCCCATTACCTCTTACAAAAACATAAGCACTGTGCTGATTTACACCTCCTCTTGTGACCATCCTCAGTGTGTACAGGCCTTCATCATCCTTATTCAGGTGAGGCATGTTAATAGTGGCACGGCCTTCTTCAAACGACATCTTTGCCCACTTGGATTCCTCAATTAGTACATCTGTAAAGGAGAACATAATCATAATTCCAAAGTATTTTAGAATGAAGACATTTTTTTATGTAGACTATCATGAATTTTCTGTTTGGCATCAATTCAGCAGTGGCATTTATTATCATATTTTTACCTTTTTATACACATTAAATAACATACATATTCAACAAAAGGAAATGTATTGGAAAGGAACTGCAGTACCTCAGCAATTTAAGCATTTATATCACAGAAAATGTTAAAAAATAATTTATTTAAAACTAAAATGAGTACATGATAAGCATGTTCATGCTGTTTTTCCTTTATCATGTTTGAAGTATGAAGATGTGAAAGTGTGTACTATATGTACATTTTAATTTTATTCAATTTTTAGCTTGTGTACTCATTTACACCATGCAATAGACAATCTAGTGTATGATAAAACTGCTTGAAGTTCTAGAAAGACATGATTACATGATTTAGCTCTTCCTAATCCATGGAAACATGCCACATTAGCAACCCTTCATAATGCTAGTTTATCTATGAAATTACAGCAATAGACTCTGTTTAAATTCCCCCAACCCCCTCCATTGTGGCTTGAAAAATGTATCCATCACCAGTTACTAAGCAGATTTTCAAGAAGCAACCACTTATGAAACTCTTAAAATGGATTAAGACCTGGCTACAGCGTAATTTCAATAATCATCTTGGTCAATGGCACAATAAAAATCCTGTATTGATCAATCTTTTTACACATAGCTAAATCTTCTCACATGGTTAACCATGATCTTGTGATATCAAGACTGTCCAACCTTCATAGGTTCATAGGTTGGTACTGGGCTATCAGCCCTAGGGCCTATACAAGCCTAGCCATAACAATTCCCAGGATATTTCTTCCCACAATATTTACTTCCCTGGACCCCTGTCTAGCAGGGTGACTGACGTGATCCCCAGGGTGAATTTCCTATCTCCCATCCAATCGCCAAGGTTCCTTTTGAAGAGGGCCAAGGAGACGCTTACTTGACATGTATGGGCAGTCTATTCCAGAGTATGGGGAGGCTCTAGGTCAGGAACCTATCCCTCCAGCATGTTTTGTTCATTGTGATGACAAGATTTAGATCTCTGGAGCGTGTGGATCTGAGGGATTGAGATTTCTTTAAGTGGAGCATGTCCAACAGTTCGGGGTTTGACATGGCCTTGTATGTTAAGCAGAGATTGCCTCTGAGTAGACAATATGCCACAGAGTATAGCTGGAGTTTTTTTTAGATGGTCAGCATAGGGCATCTGCTTTAGGCCTGTGATTCTTTTAGTGAGGTATTTCTGTGGCCTTTCCAGGTGTTGCAGATGTCTTGTGAGGTACATACCAAACAGGGCGTTGTACTCTATAATGGGTCTAATGAGAGATGAGTAGAGTCGGACAATGACCTCCTTTTTTCTGGATGAAAAGCCCTTAGTAATGAGGTGTGCCACATAGAATGATTTCCTGACTGTTGTGGCAATGTGGTTATCGAAGGTGAGACACTGTCCACCTGTGTCCACCTATGTGGTAATTCATGGGTACATGGTTTTTCCCAAAGGGGAAAACAATACATTTCTTGGCATTAAGCTTGAGCCCATGGCTCTGGCACCAAGCATCTGTTTCTGTAAGGCCCTTTTTGTAGAATGTCCACATCATTTGGGGATTCAATAATGGCTCCCAGTTTGCAGTCATCTGCAAACTTTGTTAGCTAGAGTCCCTTAGTGTTGGCCTGTACTTCAGAGAAGTAGATGCCAAACAAGAGCGGTCCCAGGATTGAACCCTGAGGTACTCCACTTGTCATTTGTCTGGAGCTGGATTTGGAGTTGGCTACTTTTACAGTCTGGGTTCTGTCAGTAAGCCAGTTGGCAACCCATCAAGTGACATAGGGATTTATGCCCAGCTTAGTAAGTTTATCTATTATTCCAGAGTGGGGATGGTGTCAAAGGCCTTGGCGAGGTCCAGATAGGCTGTGTGGACCGCCTTACCCTTGTCCACAGCTCTGGAGACTGATTCAAAGAAGTCAGTCAGGTTCAGGAGACATGATCGGCCCTTCATGAACCCAAACTGGGTGGGGTTCAGTGTTTGAAGGTTGCCAATGTCTTTGTTTATAAGTTCCATGATAATGCGTTCCATGCCCTTGCAGATCAAACTCATCAGACTGATGGGAAGGTAGTTCCCGGGATCCAAGGTGGATCCCCCGTTGTGGAGTTGGATAACTGTAGCTGTGCACCACTCAGTGGGCACAAAGCCTGAGGTGAGGCTATGATTAAACATGACATTTAGGTGAGGCGCTAGTTCATTTTGTAGTTCATGTAGTACACAGCCCAGGATGTCATCTGGTCCCATGGATGCTGTATTCTTAGCTTTGAAGAGTGCGGTTTCTACCTGTGTGACCCATGATTTGGCAATCTTTTGGTATTGAGATGGGCCCTTTAGGGAGGGTGAAAGGGGAGTGAAGTTGGTGCTATATTTAATGCCATTTTGTTGTAGCTCAGAGCATATCTGAGCATTGCCATTTAGATTCTTGACATAACTATAGAATGCCTTGTGGTTGCCTTTGGAATCTTTGGCAATTTTATTTTCGTAACTAGCTTTGGAGGATTTTATGAGGGTTCTCAGCATCTTACTGAGGCTGGTAAAGGAGTTTTTTGCATCCTGGGATTTTCCTCTTTTCTGCAACAGTTTCTTTCTTCTGTTGTATAGTTTGTTTATGGCAGGGGACCACCAGATTGGCTTCCTTTTTTTGGAGGAGAGTATCTTGGTTCTATTTGGGATGGCACGATTCATGCACAAGTGGATGTGCTTGTGCAGTGCCTTAGTGTAGGTCTCAGTAGTCACACTTTCAGCTCCTGTCTGCATGGGTGTCAAGAAGTTTGTCACTTCAGACTTGAGTAGCATGAGGTTGGCTTTGGAGAAGTTTTTTACGGAGGTTTCCATACAGGGGGGTGGGGGTGGGATGTGGATGTCAAGGGTGATTTGCTTATGGTCAGACCTGACCAATGACAGTGTGACCACTGGTGTTGAGCATCTATCTCCCATGTTGATAATGACCAGGTCTAGGATATTGGAGCCCCTGGTGGGACAATGGATTAGTTGATCCAGGGCATTGGAATTTATGAATTCCAAGAACCATTGGGAAAAGGTGTTGGTACCTAAGTAGTTTTCCCAGTTAATGGCAGGGTAGTTGAAATCACCCAGTATTAGGGTGTTTGTTTGTATCTTAATAATTTTCAGTATGTTTAGAAAGGTGTAGTGTGAATCTTGGGGCATGGTGGGGGATCTGTAGCAAGCTACAATTTAGATTGCAGTCTTACCTAGTGTTAGTTGTACCTGGAGAATTTCAGATACATTGTGTTGGACAACCTACCTTTAATTGGTTTTGCAGCTACCTCAGTCCCTGGAGCCAGTTGGTCAAACAGTCTAGTAACTGTAGGTACTGCTTTTGTATGTACAACTCTGACAGATTTGTATGTCCTAGTAACAAACAAACCTGGTGCTCTAAAGAGTTTAGCGATCATGACATCTACTGAGTAGTTTATATCAGCATTAACACAATTGACAGGTATTCTATATGTTGAAATTTAGCAGTTTTGAAAACCTCTTTCCCATCAAGAAAAATTACAACCTAAGTGCATTTTTCAAACATAGTCAGACATGTATAAATTTCTGAAAGCTTGCCTTTCACATTTTGGACAGGATCACAGTTGTACCCCTACAAGGTGACCTAGATTTATTGTAAAAAAGGAGTTATAGAGTCACACCCATCAGAGTGCACATGAACCCTCCCCAGGAAGTAAAGGAGCAAATTCCATAATAAGCATTCTGAAACTCTGGCCAAATAACCACAAAAGATATTACCAACACAGACCTCACCCTGACTCAGTAACTTAGTTAAGATTATCTGGACAATGGCTGAGATCTTATTAAGCTGCATCAACATTGTTATAAAATAAGCCCTCTGATGGGCTAATGTAACTCATTACTCACAGAGAGCACAAGGACTTACTGGTTAAGTGTCTGCCAGATGTAGACTCCACCAGCTCCCACATTTCTTCCTATTCCCTTATTTTTACCTGGGATCCTAGCACCTGACACATTGGCTGAGTTGGTGTATTACTAAATACCAGACAATCCTCCATAGGCAAGTGTACTATAAACCTTGCACCGAAAACATGATTTCTCCATTCCTGCCACCCCAGGCAGGTTGTTAAACCACCGCAGTTCAACATTATTTCACTCTTACCAAAGAGCAGTCCCACCAGAATTCTATCCCTACTGGCACTGATCTCATCTCCTCAACATGTACATGATTAAGTGTTCCTTATTACCACTGAAAGGTGATAACTCTTTGGTTATAACTCTTACATTCTAAAACCACTTTTTTCTCTGCATATTTTATCTGAAGAAATGTTTTAATTTTCTTTAAGAACAAAAGTTCTAGCTTCTCTCCCTTTTGACAGGGCTCTATAGATGATAGATATCAGCCATCATACGTACCCAGGTTTTCAGAAACGTTGCCACATTGCAGTAAGTTATTCTGTGGCACACACTGGGTGCATGTGATTCAGAGATGCACATGTGTCATACTGTTTCTGACAAGCAGCAATGCTGGCTTTGGTATATACAAATGGCCAAATAATCAGATGCAATGAGCAGTATAACTAAATGAGTACAGCCATATATGCAAATGATATAAATCAAGATGCTGGAATAATTAAAAAAATGTATAAACTGTGTGATGTGAAGCTCTAAAACCAGTGTTAATGAGCACAACTAAATCCCCATGTTTATAACAGTGACGTGTAAAAATATGTTAGTGGTTGCTGCAGCATTATTTAGTGTGTATTTGCAAATAGCTCTTATAGCTGCTATGAGCTATGATGCTGACTGTCATCGGCATTGAAAGCACACTGTCATCTGATGATAGTTAACTTTTTCATACCCTCCAAAACTCTTGACATTGTGTAGCAGTACCCTGTGGATAGAGACACCATGCAAGACATTTTTGACATGTGTTGCTCTCATCTGCAGGCACATGGGAATCATGGAGTACCCATCTCTGCGCATTCCAAACCATGTATGACTTCATCTATACTAGCTAGGGAGACCCTTTAGTGACCAACAGGAGATACAATGGGGAGTCAGGCATCTGCTTCAAAAACTCTCTATGTGTTTATCAGTACCATACTGATGCATATGGAGAAGCATACGAGATTCTCATGTACTACAGAGAACAGAAGCAACATCATGTGGAACCTCTATGATGTAGGCCATTTTGTTGAGTTAATGGGGGCCATAGACTACACTCACATTGAAATAAAATTCCCACATGGGGAATTGGGAGGAAAGCAAATGAACAGCAAAGGGTGTCAATTCCACTAACAACCAGGTGGTCTCTAAAGCATAGGGTGCCATCTACAATGTGTTTTCAGGCCACCTAGGTATTTATCATGACTCGCACATATGGCACACATGTGACCTATACCAATGGTTTGCAAGTGGGCATGTTCCCCTGAGCATCTTACTGTTGATGCTGGATATTACCTGTGACATTGGCTGATGACACCTAGCAGAAATCAACAGAATGAAGCACATCAGGGATACAAGTACGCCCTATGGCAAATAACTGTCATTATGGAGCATATGATTAGGCTGCTGAAGGCATGCTTTGCTTGATTTGTTGCATCCAGTGGTGCCCTGCACTATGATCCCAGCACATGCACAAACACATTTTCAGCATGTGCAGTCTTATCAATTATCAACTCAGGAGGCAGTTATAGCAGGGAGGGAGAGACAGTTGCAGGAGGAGCAGAGCCTACAGCACACCAGGCAGTGGAGGCTGAGCCATATAAGTAATCAGTGGAGGAACCAGAAGCAGACAAATAATATGGTAGAGGGAGGTGAGAGCAGTATGCTGTGGTGCTGGCTATGAGGCAGCAGCTTGCACAGAGCTTTAACCATAGTAAAGCAGATACACTACAGTAAAAGTGATTTAAGCAAATCCAACACTAGGATGTGCTTACCCATGCAAAGGCTCTTCATGCTGTTCATCAGACATAGGCATCCCAAAAAACTATGTATGGAAGGGAGGACACAGTTATAACCACTGGTGCAGGTGAGGGAGGGAGCACAAATGTATAATGCATTTCATAGAAAAATAAGTAACTGCTGAAGGAAATGAGACTGCATGTGTGTAGGGGCTTTCTGGGGTAGCATTAATGAAAAGGCTTTGTGAAGGGCCAGTTTTACTGCATGACTTTATGTATGAAGCACTAGAGCTTTGTGGTGTGTGTGTGTGTGTGTGTGTGTGTGTGTGTGTGTGTGTGTGTGTGTGTGTGTGTGTGTGTGTGTGTGTGTATGATGTTTGCATTTATTTATCCAGTCAGTCTACTTAACATCAGGCCCACAACAGTGCTGATAACATGCCCTCCACACTGCTACAGCCTAAACATTTCCACTCACCACAGCAATATGGGTGAGTCTCTTACTGTCAAGAAGAATTGGTACATATGCTATAGTTATAAGCTATACAGCAGGAAAATGTTGTGAAAGAAAATGCTACTAGACCAGCCTGAATGCATTTACATTTGCTGGGAGTCTTTCTGCTAAGTGTTTTTCACATTAGTATTCACAATTCTCATCACAGCAATTGGCTTAGTCTTACACTACCACTTTCCCTTTCAAAATAATCCTTAAATACAATGTTATATCTAGTTTATCATGTAGTTAAGAAACACAGCAGCAGCAGTAATTATATTTGAAAAGAAAAAGTGATACAGAAGCACGTAACTTATTGACATTGGTATCCCATGCTTCTAGGCAATAAATAGGAGATCGACCTATTGAAGATTATTACCTTGCAGCTCAAGAAATTCTTGTATAGCATAATGAGACATATACACTGCTTTCTCTCAGACTTATATCATACAAATGTGGGATGCCTGGACATGGTGATTATGCAAATGTTGGTTCAACTAGCTACTCTATCTGGCTCATTCAATTTGTGCATTGTGTTTACTGGCCAAACTGACACTGCCTTCAACACAGCATTATGCCCACAAGTGCCTGCAGCCAGCACTAAACAAGTGCAGTTAATCCTATGGTGTGGAGGTGGGAGTATACAAGTAATTCCACAATTTTGTGCATAATGTAATCATGGCTTAGAAGCAAAGATTGTGCTGCTATGTTTCTCACCTTATAGTCCAATGTACAAGTTTTAGAATATAGTACACATATTGGTCAGTTTAACCATGTCAGGCAACTGAGTTACCCCAATTGTGCAATACTTGGCTAACTGGATTAAAAGTGTGGCTGCAAAACACCAGGCACATTTATCTGACAATTGTATAAATACAGGTATATTTTCTGATGGGGAAGGAACTAACTTTTAGGGTATAGAGATGCAGTGTGAAGGAATCGAAAATATTTTTCTGCCTCCTTCACCATGACCACAGCCAATGGCTACTGGCAGAGGGGTACGAGGATTCACAATAAAAAACACGTGCACACTTTGAGCACAGAATCGTCTAGTAAAATGGTTTTTCAAATTCAGAAAAATGTAGGGAAATTTTCCTAAAAAAGCAGGGCCTTGTGTTTTTTAAAGAAAAACTGCATCTGAAAGACAAGCATGGGATGAATACAAACAAATGAAACAAAATATGCTATGGCACAATGTAAGTTACATGATGCGGAATCCATTAAAGACAGGCAGAAGAGTCTAGGAGATGAAGTCTCATGATAGCAAGTAGATGGAAGAGAGAGCAAGATCCTTACAAAAAATATCCAAGGTAGGTAGAATCCATTCCAGAGCTTTAAAAGCTCCAACGAATTCATAGAAGGATTTGCACTGCAGGAACATGAGGCTATTTTTGTAAATTACACTGCAAATGATGGAAACGTGAAACACAAAAATATATCAGAATTGTTAAGAGACCTGGCACTTGAACATAGATAGTCTGAATGCAATAAGCAGGCACAAGAATACAAAAGAAAATCCTGACAACATTATGTGTACATTGCTTGAAAAGCACATGGTAAAACAGAGACAGCAGAAATGGAAACAGGTATGAAAATGTTCACCGTTAATGAAAGTCAAAAATCTCAGAATGTGGAAATCAAGACGCGACCGGTAAATAACAAAAGCATGTAGAAATTGACTAAAATGGAAAGGCTGCTAAACGTAGAGGATGTCAGCAATGGCCAGCCCTGAATATATAGTGACTTTTGAACAGGCATCTGTTTGATAGAGCAGACAAAATATAATTAACATTTATGCCTCATAAAGAAGGAAACCTGGAAATGCAGAAGACATAATAAGGGACTCACTCAACTTGAAGTTCTAAGCTGTTAGGGGATTCGAGAGGGAATATAAGATGTATACCTGTAACAAATATAGGTTTGAGAAGTTGGCAATCTAAGTCAAGCAAATCAAAGTTGACTTTTCCCTAAAACAGGATACTATGACAATGCTACATTCTGAACATTTCCTTTGCCAGTTTTTACTAAGAAACCAAAATATGATGAGCTAATATCCTGTTCATCAAAACTAGAAGCATCTGATTTTTCTTCATAGATCAGAGCTACAAAAATCATGATGTGAACACAATTGGCTATCAATACATATCTCAAAACAAAGAAGCTTGCACTTCAGTATCAGTGGTGTGCGACTATTCACCAATCAGTGGTGTGCTACTATTCACCAATCAGTGGTGCACTACTATTCACCATGACATTTATACTTCAATTTGTCAGTTTTCTCCATTGAAGAAGATGTGACATCACTGTGCAAATTCCCTTTCGCACTATTCCTTAACACCAGATCTTGCATTCAGCAGACTCATTTCAAAGAATGCTGATTCAAATAATCTAAACTTCACATACTGTCATATTATTTCATGTTATTGAAAAGTGTCAGAAGAAAACCAATATACACTTTCAGAACATAAACTATGAGAATATCAAAATCATCAAGAAAGAGATGAAGGCATCATAAAACATGAAGAAACACAAGTTAAATTCTTGTTAATTAGAAATAAATTTGAACATTGAAAAGAACAGATGCAGGATTAATTCAAAATTATTTAGTTCCAACAAGAAAAAGATGAGAAAAGGAAGGCAATTTCTGTTCCAAAATGCTTTTAATGAATCGAGCAACTACTCAAAACTTCCAGTTATGATATGAGGCAGTACAAGAAGCCTCTGATTGGTTAATAAATGAACATAGCTATCAGATGGGCATATGACACTTTTATAAAAATTGAGGAAAGTACTGTGACTGCAGACTTCACTATGTTAAAACTTGGGTGTGGCTGCCTTACCCAAAAGAAAAGAAATGTAGTAAAATGATAAAAAAAGGCCTTGTCTGTATGAATGGTAGAACACTATGTTGCACTGTTTGCTTAATAGAAATAGCATTCAAACAGCATAAATCTCCACTTATACTGATCCCTGATATGTCTCAAATATTCAGCAATTACAAAAAACAAAAGTTAGAATGCAAAACTATTTCTTTTTTCACATTGGAAATATACCCCTGCTTCTTTAAGGTGAAAAAGTAATGGACCCATGGTCTAGTCCCTCAAGCTCTTATGCAAAGGGGTTGAAATTTGATTAGACGAGTCAGTGGGAATCTACAATTTGGGATATTATGGTTGTGATATTAATTGCCAGCAGCCTAGTACTGACCTACATACCTATAAATTTATAAGGCCTTCCTCCCCTGGCACCCCCAGCATTCTTAAGACACCACAAGCAAGGTAAATGACAGTCATCACACAATCCACAGAAAAGCTCTGGTGTTTACTAGCCACTTATAGTTTATATGTCAATGACCTTTCTGGTTCACATATTCTAGAGAGTTTGCACATACTCATACTCATAGGAAATGACATAATTATCACCAAAATGTCTTCAGTCAGAAATGTAGATTATAACACCTCTTTTTACTCTGAAACACTTGGGTCATACACTATGAGAACTTTCTTTGTTTATTCATACACATTTGTGCAAACTTCACAAAACCACTGCTGACATTTTGTCACTGCCTGCAGTGTCTAATAACTGCCCTATTATATCGATTGCTATTTTCAGAACATGATATTTTGCTTGACAATACAATTAAAAACAAACTGTGAGTCATCCTTATTGCATGCAGCACAATTCTGCAGTGTAATTTACAAAAATAGCCTCATGTTCCTAATCAGTTTAAGATTCACATTTGCAGATCATAAACTTTGTTTTTAGGATGCCTCTTTTTCTGTCATTCACTGTTCAGAGGACTGAGTATTAAGATGTAGGGAAACACCAAATCATTATTCCTGTGGAGGTAACACAAACATCAAAAGAGCTTTATAAAAATATTTTCTCTATGCTACAGTAATATATCAAAGCTTTCTGCAATTGTTTTTATACAACCCTACAGATTTATGGTGAACAGACATAATAAAGAACGTTAGCTCTGAAATTAAATTAATTAAAAAGCTAAAGTAAACATTTCATTCATCTAGGACAATAAAAAAAAATAAATAGCAGATTGACTTTTTGAACCAAAATATAATTCTGGTGCAAAAACTCTATGAACAACACATGGCCATTACTAAGCAGCATTACAAATTTTTTGTCATGGGGGAGGTAGGTATTAGAGATGACATGAGTCTTGCCTAAATATAGTAGTCTTGAAAATGTATGGTTGTGTTTGTTATACCAATTGCTGATGGATGTACCATTAGCTACTTTTTATTTGCTTAAGAAGGTGTTAATCCCTCCAAATCTTTCATTTTACCCCAACCCATTACCCTACAACATCTTTGAAGTTCATGGAACTGGGCTATTTTGATGATTCCGAATTATATATTACTTATTTGTACAATTTAGATTATTGAGCCAGCCACAATAGTTGCTCTTTTGTTTTTGTTCATACAATATGTCATCCATCCCCTACTTTGCTACAGAAGTCATTCACCTCTGTCTTCTATGAAAATCATGGTATTGTATTATTTTGATATTTTTTGACCTCTTCATATGTTAATCATGTAAACAATATTATCGCTAAATCAGTGCAACTATAAAACCTGTAAAATAGTCATTTTTAACAGCACAGTCTAAGTCTAATATTCTCTGTTATCTATATCATGATATGCATGCCTGCACCACATCAAAGCAAGCCACTTGGCTGTGTAAAGAATGTCTCTAGATTATTTGGTTATGTCAAGTAGTGTTTGCAAATGTGACATGATTATTTCCCAGTGCTCAGTGGACTGAAGACATGGCCTGCTCTGACCAGTTACCAATGGTTGGTGAGGACTATGCATTTCAATATTGCCCATGGTGTGCTGACCATAAAGCCCAGGAGCCCAGGTCAGTAGGATATTGACTAGTGATATCTAGTTGTCCAGATTAAGTTACCTTGGGTAGCTCTTTTGAGTAAAAGTGGATGTAGAGCCAATAAATCTGCCAAATATGAATTAAGGATTTCTGGAAATACATGACATGATGGCAAGGAGTGTCGATAGTCTTTGGATTCAGGGAAGTATAGCAACATCTCTTGGTCTGAAATCCACAGATAATGACCCTGGGGAGGGAAAGGGCAAGGTAGGAATGGTGTCAGAACTGTGGTGAAAACTTTTCTGAGGACAGTGTGTATTGTTAACAGAATTAGTAACAAACTCATGCAATCAAACTCTTGTGTCAAGATAGAACAGTCTTCATGATCACAGTAAGGATAAAGCATGCAATAGTAAAGATAAAGGCTATGATGGTAAGGATAAAGGTTGTGATGGTATGGATAAAGAGCACTGGGAGATATCCTTGTCAAAGCAGGACAAAATTAGTTGATCTTGATAAATAGGGTCTGAATGTTTATACAGGGACAGATACAAGGATATAAAGATTGGAACCATATGAGTGGGGCAAGAGGAATAATAAAGGTGAATATATTATAGACTTCTGTCTGGCAAACAGTATAATGGTGGCCCACACATAGTTCACCAACAGAGATAGCTAGAGGAACACAAACAATAGTGGTGAGCATCCAACTCAGGTGGATTCAATCCTAGTAAGAAAAGGGCACTGTGGTCAAGTCACAGATTGCAAATCCATCCTTAATAAAATTGTTACCACAGTAATAAACCACTGTAGACAGCTCTAAGGTCAACAACAACTAGGCTGAAAACTAGTAAGCTAATTAAAGTGAAAACACAGTATTTCAAGGAAATAAATGTTCCTCTACCACGTCAGGAAGAAGAGTAAATAGACCCAAATTAAAATGTCAGGGACTCACAACAGCATGTGTAAAGATGACAGAAAATGTATGCAGTCGAGCTAGGTATGGAAATAAAGTACATAAAGAATGCAAGTGGTGGAAGTCAGAAGTCTAGTAAGGGGGGAGTGGCCAGTATGAGACAAGGATAGTAGTTCTTCACTGCCCTGCTACAAAACATATATTTCTGAAAGGAAATTTGTTGTTTGAATAATCCTAAACAGCTCAAGCCAGTGAATTCGTATAGCCCTTGCTGTTATAAAGGATTATTTCAAGAAAAAAATGAAAATCTAATAGCTTTCCTGTCAAAAACTGTGTACATGTAATTCCTTTCAGTATATCCAGCAGCAACATGAGCTACACTAAGGCAACACTTCAGGATTCTTCATGTAAAAAGGCATTTCAGTCACTTTTGTCTCATATTCAGGAATTATCATTAAAAATGGACAGATTGGACAATAAAATTGATGATTTTAAGAAAGATTGTTCCAAATAAATGGCGCAAATTAAAGAAGCTCTTCAAATACAGAAAAATCGGATCTCTGGCATCGAAGAGTCCTTTAATGTTATGGATAGAAGGCTAAGTGAAGGAGAAAAAAACATTGGATTTTTACTGCAGCAGAATAAAATCTTGTCAGCTAAAGTAGATGACCTTGAAAATAGATCTAGAAGGAATAATATTTGTATATTTGCACTTCCTGGGGTACTGAAGCTAACAATAAGATTTTTTTTTTAACTGCCTGGCTTCCTATGATTTTAGATCTCCCTGAAGCTCTCTTTTTTGGGATAGAAAAAGCACACCAGTTTCTAGGTAAACCTGTTGCAAAACCTGGTTCTTCTCCGAGATCTATAGTGGTGAAATTGATTTAATCTCAAGACAAAGAATTCGTACTTAAAGCTGTATGGGCTAAGTCACCACTTAAATATGATGGAAATGTGGGTTTTGACAATGACTACTCAACAACAGTGATGGCAAAAAGAAAATAATTTCTTCCACTTATTAGAGAATTTAAAAAGAAGCAATACAAGTACATTTATTTTTCCCAGCCAGACTAAAGATTTTCCTTAAAATGGGGTTAAACTCTTTGAAGATCCTGACCCTGCCCTGTCATTTCTACAAACAAATAAAATTCTTGAGCAAACAGAGCAAATGGATAGGAGCAAAATATCCTCAAAGAGGCATATAGATTTAAATGGAAGCAAGAAAAGTGAAAAAAAAGACAAAAAACATAAGGAGACAATGAAGACATTTTCCTTTTCCCTTTCTTCAATTCTTATTTCCAAGGAAAGTAACATGATGTTAAAGCATGTTTGTTTTTTTTCTCTTTTTATAAACAAGCATAATTTTAGTTAAAGCACAAAACAATAACATACTCAGTTACAACATAAGTAGACACTTGACTACAGGCAAGTAGACTGCACATGAAAGGTAATTTAACTCTTTTTTCTACATTATACTTATTTATTTAACAGTTAATTGACTATATCTTTTTTGAGTTGGAACAAAAGGTTATAATTTCTTTAACAAAAACATTCAGTGTTTATATTAATATACAAGTTGCAGGTTTCTAAATAAAATTGCATGCTTAGAAGTTACTGCATATTTTATTTAAGAAATAGAAAAGACTGCAACATGACACATAGTTGAACTCACATTTGTTTATCTTATATAGTTGCTATAACAGGTTTGAACACAGCATATATTCTTAGTACTGTCTTTTTTTTCTTGATGCTTTTGGGAAAAGTAACAACAGTGTTAATTTCTATCTGTTACTTAAAATGTGTATTATACAAAATACCATCATCATCACTTTAATATAAAATGAATAAAAATTATCCAAACTAAGTACTTTCTAGAGTAATATTTAAAAAGAAGATTTGTTAAAACTAATAACTGCATTCTAAGGCTGCCTGAAAAGCCAATATACAGTCTTAAATAATAAGCCATTGTTTTGGTAGACACAGTGAAATGTGAGGTGGAGTATGGGGGTGAATATACTTGTTAAAGAAGTGTATTTTATGGTTGTTTGATTAAAAACAGGTTCTAGTATATAAAACAACTTTAAAACTCTCTACTTGAGTGAAAGATCAAGCTTGGTGTTGTATGTAATGAAAAGTATTGTTATTTGAGGGCTGTACTTCTGAGAGGAGCTTCACTGTGCTTTAGAAATGAATCTTTAAGGCTTAAGCTTTCTTCTTTCACTAGATTATGTGAAGCTTTAGAGGTAAAAGGCCTGAGATAACTTGAAATTCCCACCCAAACTGACAGAATAGAAGTGTTCAAGCTTGGAGATCTGGTATGACAGACAGCTTTTGAAAGATAATTTAAATAAAAGGCCGAACCTTCTGAATATGTCTTAGATCAAATTTCACTGTAACAATACATTGCTATACAAGCTAGCATAGCAGAAGAAAAGTTAATATCATGTTACATGAAGCATGAAAACTTATAAGTGAAACAGAAAAAAAGTGTGTATTGTTTGAAGGTATTTGATGCAAATGAATACAAATATAATATTTAAAGTTTTATTTTTATGGAAAGATATATACATATAGAGCATATTGATAAAACAAACAAAGGTTGCAAAGAAGTAAAAATGCTGGGGATTTATCTTTGCAATAGTAAATCACAGTCTTTGTTGTTCTTTAATAATTTATTTGATATATACAGTTAGAAAATTTTTTTTCTTAGCAAATAGGTCTAAAAATGAAACAACTGTTCTACTTTTTTATATTAACAAAAACTTATAGGATACAGCTATACTTTTAGCTAATTGTTATTAGAGTTATATATATATTTGTGGTAGAGTGGTTTGGGGATATCTTTCTTCTCACTCTTTGTCAGAATATTTGATGAGTTGGTTTGCTTGGATGGCTAGACTCTTCAAACATGGAGTGTTAGAATCCATGACAGATAGGCAGGATTTTAGAAGTAATTGTTTTATGACAATCTTACTTATTGCCTTTTTAGGAGTGTCCACAACTGTAATGATTTTATTCCTGGATCTACTCTCAGAATTTATTATTTGTTTGAGCATTAATAAGCAGTTCTTTATACACAGAGTGCCATTATCTATGAGAAATAAGTATGTTTCTGATCAATAAGACAAATTACATTTATTAACTGTATTTCTATAAATGTTAATGGATTAAACAATGGAAGCAAGACAGGTAGATTAGCTATTTGAAGCTGTTTAATTCTCAAGTTATTTTTCTACTAGAAACACCCATAGCAGAAGATATAAACAGACTTAATACTAAGAGTTACACTATACTATCTAGTTGCCAACATAATCAGGAAAAAAGGGGAATAGCTATTTTATGGAAGAATTCTTTATCTATGCCTGAAGTTATGGGGACATATCAAGATGATAAAGGTATGTTTTGTACTGCTATTATAAAAATACAGTAAGAAGATATTCACCCTTGTTAATGTGCACTGGATTCCAGGAATAGGAGTCAAGACAGTTGATCAACATATAGCACAGGTAATTCAATATGCAAAGGACAGTATAATTTTGGCAGGAGGCTTTAACTGTGTATTGCCACCAAGTGATACTAATATAAGTAGTAAAAGGAAAATTCAGACATCTGCAAAAAAAGTTAATGAAATGTGCTGAATTATTTCATCTTAGAGATATAAAAGAATTTTCAGAGCCACATTCATTAGTCTTTAAGCATTATTTTCATAGGCATGACACACAATTCAGAACAGACAGAGTTTATATCTTTAATGAACTTGTAGACAAGCTGGGTAAAGTTAAGACTGTAACTTGCCCATTTTCAGATAATAATGCAACCACTTTTGAATCACCTTTGAACTCTAATAATAATTTTAAAATAAGAAGGATACTAGCATATATAACAGGTTTACAATAATTTAAAGACTATTTTCTTAAAGAAATCTCCTCCTTTATAGAAATTAACAATACAGTGGATACTTTAGAAATCTATGTATGGGAAGCTCTAAAAGCATATCTGTTTGGTAGGATCACTAATTGGCTATCAAATAAAAAAATAATGGGACAAAGAATTATATGAAACACAAGGAATACTTGATAAGTTTAACTTAGAAAACCAGAAGAATAAAAATAATAACATAACAGTAAGCTAAATGACAAATACTTGGAAATTTTGTATCATAAAACCAAAATCAATTTTGAGAAGTTTAAAATGATTAACTTTTCTATCAACCCAAATTCTATGCACAATCTAGCTACCAAAACAAAATTACTCAGTAAATCCAGTCACATAAAAGAAATCTATCCAAATAGAAAGAAAAAAAAGTAATAGAAATAGAACGTATTCTAAAAAAAATCAGATATTATTATTATAATGAAATTAATCAAAATAATATACTAATATAACCAGATGAAACAATTAAAATATTTATTAGAAAAACATATAAAAAAACTAGACTATCAAATGACCAAATTAAATTAAATGACAAACAGATTTCTATGTCTGAACTTCAAACCCAAATTTCTAAACTGAAGTCTAATAAAGCACCAGGTAATGATTGAATTATATCTGAACTTTAAAAGCTGTTACCTAAAGAAGCCCTACACATATTACATAAGTTTTTCTATAGTTAAGGACTTAACTAAAGTTCCTCCTTCTTGGAAATATACCCCTATCTTTCCAGTTTTAATAACTAACAAGGATCCTATTCAATGCTCTTCATACATACCCATTTCGCTTCTAAATGTAGATTATAAACTATTTATGGCAGTTCATGCTAATAGACTAAAACACATTCTACCTTCTATGATTGATAAAGATCAAACTGGGATTATTTTAAATATAAACACCTATGACAATATTAAAAGAATAATTACAATAACTGACTATGCAAATAACAGAAATGAAAACTTAACATTAATGAGTCTTGATATAAATAGTGCTTTTGACTTGGTCATCTGGAAATGTCTTATGCTAGTTCTAGAAGAATACAAGTTTTCTTTTAACTTTACACATCCTATTAATCTTCTCTATACAGATTGCTTTGCACATTTCAAAATATGTACTTTCACATCTGATTCTATACAAGTATTAAAAGGAACTAAACAAAGATGTCCTCTTTCACCTCTGCTTTTTACCCTAGTAATGGAACTCTTTGCTAATTTTATTAGATCAAATACAGATATAAAAGGTATTATAACAATGGAGAATTCAAGTTCTAAAATTCAATTGTTTACAGATGACATCTTATTGACATTGAGTGATAATAAATCTATATCTGCAACTTTTTTAACAATGGAACTATTTCAAAGAAAATCTGGTTTAACATTTAATGATAACAAAATAAAAAAAATACTGATAAACATACATAAGAATAAAATGTCAAATAAGTTCCTTAAATATTGTTAAAGAATAGAAAATGAATTGTTTGGGAATAACCATAATGGATAATATTAAAGATATAGTAAATTATAATTATACAAATTGTATAAATAAGATATAGAATCTAACGGACAAATGGAATAAATTTGTCTTTACAGTGAAAGAAGGACTCTCTATTATCAAAATGATTATCTTGCCAAAAGCCTATATGTTATTCAATCATTAATATTACCTCCTGTGAAAACCTGTATTAAAGAATTTAACACTTTAATTTTGAAATTTCTTTGGTTCCCTAACAAATCAAGAGTTGCATTAAATCCTCATATAAGAGACTGTGAAGTAGGGGGAATAGGACTACCAGACATAGCATTATATTCACTATCATCAGTTATGAAAACAATATGTATTTGGATCAACAACACTTATACAGCTAGATAGAAAGAACTTTTAGGAAACCTCTGTATGCATTCGAACTGTAATAGATATACTAATAATTACCTTATATTAAATAACAGCTTGTTTTGTTTATTAAAGGATTAAATTATAGGGAAAAGTCACCAAACAAGTGATTCTTACTTCATTTTGACTATACTAAAAAACATTTTAGAAATGTTAAATATATATATATATATATATATATATATATATATATATATATATATATATATATATACAGAAATCTGGCTTATAAGGCATGGATTTTCTTTATGTTTTTACAGCATATATTCAAAGCAATATCCCTACTTCAATTTTAAAAACAATGGTTATCTTTAAAGAGAAGAATCTGTTGTACTGGTTTCAGTTAATGAAAGATGAAAAGCTGCACTCAGTTGATTACATTAGGAATAAATGTGATTTGGATAAATATATGTGGTTAGATATACAATCTTGTACACTATATATAGAACAGGCAATTAAGTCAAATCACCAATATTAAGGGATCATGTCCAAAAAGTGATTGAATGTATCATATTTGTATTGCAACAAGATTCCTTGGAACATGGTCTCTTGTCCAAATTGTATAAAGTGCTACAGAGGGAAACTAAAACATGTAATGATACATACTGGAACTATTTTACCCAAATCAATAATAGACCACCAAGAGAAGAAGACAAAGAATTATTTCTATCATCATCTAAACATACTACATCTCTTAGATGGCATTTGTTTACATGAAAGTGTTTACATAGGACCTTCTTCAACCCTCATAAAATTGATTTGATGTACAAGAAAAAACAACTTTGTTGGAGATGCAAGAAAGAACTTAAGGTAGATTGCAACATGTCTTTGATTGTACTTTATTGATTCCTTTTTGGAATAATATTAATTTTTTACAAGCATTTTTTGAGATATATTTATTTTATGTAAATCATTAATTAATTTTAAACACACCTATTCTCACTTGTGTTAAAAGAACAGCATATAACATATTGAGGCCTGTACTGACCATCTCCAGAAAAGTGATACACAGAACTGGAAAATGAATGTACTCCCTCATTTAAAGAATCTATAAGTTTATCAACTGAAGTAACTCATCTCGAAATTATTACAATCAGATCGACAATGAACAGCATTACCTCTTGCCTCAATATATGGACAAAATTTAAAGAAATTCTTGACAAGCAAAATTTTTTTAAAAATACTGGAAATGAACAGACATGCAACAACAAGAATGACTAGAAGGATGATGGACTCTCCTGTAAATAGTTGTTTTCTTTGTTTCTGTATTTACAAGATTAGGTTGTTTTTTTTTTCTTACTTTTAAATATGTATGCACATCTCTGATTACAAATTTTGTACCGATTATGTTTTATGAAAATTTAATAAAAAGATTTTTTTTAAAAAAAGAAGTCTAGGAAGTTATGAAAAAAAAAAGAAGACATAAATGCAGGAAGCAGTAGATGATAGAACAGCTGTACCAAGCTAAACATGAATATTTCTGGCTAACAAGGAGGCTAAAAGAACAGTCACAATGGCAAAGAGCCAGGCATCAGTGAAACTCTACCAGTGACTGAAAAGTGACTTAACAGATAACACAAAAAACTTCAGTCAGGCTGCAAGGCAAGGACATTAAGATAAGGAAGTCAGTCAGCCAAGGCCATTCACAAGAGATGCTAACAGAAATGTGCTCATCAGTGCACAGGATCATCAAGTACAGATGGAAGGGATTCTAAACCTTTTGAATGAAGAAAACTCCACAGAAATGTTACCATATGCAAAGTCTACGATGAAACAGGAATAAAAATCCACTATAGTGGAGAAAAAGTACTTATCATGATATGGAGAAAGATGTATATCCCAGATTACTGGAGAATAAGCATTGTAATCCCAGTGTACAAGAACAAAGGGGTATTTACAACTGGGGGCAGTACAGAAGTGCCATACTCTTGCCACACTGCCCAAAAGTGCTGAGAGGGGGACAGATAAAGCCAAAACATTGGTAGCCAAAAGTAAATTGGGAGATGAGAACTTCATATTCATTTCAGGCTGCAATACAGCTGACTCAATCTTTGTAGTGAGACAGAAAATTTATCATAAGCTGGAGGTGAGGAAAGAGTCCAATTGTTCATTTCAAAACTTTGAGAAAGCTCATGACAAGATACCAGAAAGAGCTGATTTAGGTAGTCTTGTGAAGGTTTAAAGTTTCAAAACTGTGGTAGAATTAGTGCAGTCTATGTTTAAGGACCAATGACACAACCAATGGTACAACATTGGACAGTGTTTGGACTAACAGAGGGGATCCCAGTCCAAGTGGTTGTGCATAAGGGAGATCTATGCCTGGCATACATGGCATTGTCAGACCCTACTCTGATGAACCTCCTGCATATCCACAAAACAAGCAGGACCAGAATTACCCATTCTAAAGACTTAAACATTGCCTGTGATATAAAGTGTTCCTATTAGAAGACCAAAGACACATTCTGTCAAATGCGTCTTGGTTGAACTTCAAATGTCAAAAACGCAAAATGACGAACTGGCATATAAGTGAATTCTTTCCCTGGGAAAGAAGTCGCTTGGCCGCTTCCATCACTTTGCCATTTTTGGCACTGTAGTGCATTCTCGGAATTGGTATATTTAAGTAGGGGTGTGGGAGCCGGAACCCCCCCACTTAAAATAGTGTTTAGTGTGTATTTTTTTTTTTTTTTTTTGGGTGGATCAGTGATTTTTTTCCCTGGGAAAAAAAAATCACTGTTCTTGCTGTTTGCTCTTTTTAGTTTTAGATTTTTTGGGGTCGATATAATAGCGTTCGATCCTTTGATCGTTCATTGTTATAATGTATACCCGATATAAATAGGATCTGCTGGAGAGATAGGTATGTACCCTGTCTATGGATCAGGCTTCCCATTCATGCGAAGAAGAGTTCTTCCCTAACCCAATTCAAGTGCAACTTGGACAATCGGATGGGAAACAAGAAATTCATCCATGGTTTGGCATCTATGTCTCTAATGGATATAGGTAACCTGTAAATGGTTAATCCCCTAGGCCCATGCTTACACTTATCAAGGGTATCAGAACTTGTTAAAGATTTGGGATACATGGGTAGGCTTAAAAAGGCTTTTGTGGTTATTTGCCTAGTAAACACCTATGAACCTATAAAGGTAGCCTACTCCTGTCCATAGTATCTATAGTGATAAAGGGCTACATCAGCAAACAGTTCAGAAGGCATACATCAACAATACTGTTTTATGTAAATGATGTGGAAATACAGGTAGATTCTGAAAAGGAACTTCAGCAAATGTAGGGAACTGGAATGCAAAAAGTGAAAGCACATTGAATGAAATTAACTATGGTGAAGACAGTGGTTGTGACAAAATGGGAGAAATCATAAGTAGCTGAAAGCCGAGATGAATGGAAACAGTGGAAAAGGTTAACAGCTTTCAGAATCTGTGAGGTATGTCTCATTATAAGAAACATCTGGTTAAGGTATCATAGGATTCGACCAAATGGGATAAAGTGATAAAACAAAAAAGGCGAGAGTCAGACTGAGCAGTGATAAAAAATAAAAACGAAAACTTTTTTATTAGCACTTTCAGAGTGGTCAATGCCTCTCTTTCTTCAGACAAGGTACAAAGCAATTAAGCAGCCTTTTATATGAAAAAGTTAAACCAATCATTCAATTAAAAAGCCAATTACATTGTGCAATTCTTTAAAAGGGAAGCGTGAAAAACACACACTTCTAAATATATGCAAAACAATAACACAGCAAGTCAACAACATATTAAATACATCCCTGTATGCAGTGAGCTAAATCACTTCAATAAAACATGATATATATGTGTATATAGTTACTATTATTTCTATGAAATTATATACTTAAAACTGTAACTGGGATAAAGTGCCAGGGTTAATGTGCAACACAAAAATACCAAAGGATATAAAAAGTAAGTTGTACAAAACAGTTGTGTGACCATTTCTTTAGTATGGCCCAGAAAACTAATCAGTGAAGGCAGAGCAGGTGATGAAGCTTGAGGTGATGAATATCAAGTATTTGAAACAAGTAGCTGGGTGCCTAGGACATCAGAACTGAACAGATTATTGTGTATACTGTCTATGCCTCTTCTCGTTGCCGGCAACTCTAACCATTGTACTTGTTAATTGGAAGAATTACATTTATACCATGTTGTTTTCCTTTTCTAAGGTGCAGTGCCCTGGTTCTCATTTCAGTAGTTTTTGTTTTACATGCACTTTTTTTATTCAGCACATCTGACAGTCTATTTTTGTTTTGTTTAGTGTACTTATATTTACTGTTGAATTTTACCCAGAAAGAATTTGGGAAAGACATCTTGGCTTATAGTTCTTTTACTTCTATGAACTGTTTCCAGCACAGGCTTGTTGTCTTTCCCACTACAGCCCACTCTTATTCCATACCCCATTATCACCCACCCTTACTTTCTGTAATTTATCTCTACATTTCATAACCCTTTATTTCTCAGCTCAATACATGACACTTCTTATGTTCCTCTATCCTCTTGTAAACAATCAGATTTGCACAACAATGTCATACACTTCCAGTCTTTCATCTTTGCTCCCTCTACTTCATCACTTATTCTATAACATGCATTTCCACATCTCAAAAAATAATGTTCTTCCCCATACTGAACCTGTTTCTCTCTGAAAATCTTAGGTTTCTCTTTTCTCTAAATCTTTATTCTTTTCTTTGGAGCCTTAGATCAGGGCATTGTCACTTTCATTTTATATTTTCTTCATTTTTACATTTAATATCATTGGGCCTTAGAGGGTGCTAAGATTTTCATCATACATTTCTCCAGATCCTGTATCCAAAGTTCCTATATATTATAATTAGTTATACTTCATTTCGAAGTCCAAGTCCCCCTGTTCCTTCAAAAGCCTTATATGAAAGCTAAGACTTCCTGTTTATTAACACTGCTCTTTTCATTTCAGTCTTAGTTAAATAATCATTTAAACTGAACTCCTCATTCCACGCCATCCTTCCTCATTATTATTTACTAACCCCCCACCCTAGAGCAACTACAAGTGCCCCCATACACACTGCACAATGAAAATATAACCTACTACCAGGGAACATAACTACCTGAAAGCAAGACATCCTTCATCTATTAGGTATTTACTTTTACTACATTACAGTTTGCCAGTCACTTACCACCTTACATTTATAACATGAGAAGACACCATAGTTTAATCATGATTATACTATATAATACTAATTGTTTTGCTTCTGTGTTTATTTAATTGGTATGCAATGCTGCCTGCCTCTTGAAAATCTACATGTATTCTAATCTCACCTTACCTGAACTATGAAAGTAAATAAACTGTTCAAATCTAGCTACCAAATCATGCCTCTCTCCAACCACTATGGATCATCACTGCTAAAAGGATATCTTATAACTCCAAAGTAGCAGTGTATTCAAATTGTTTAATTACTAAACGACCACAGCATGTTACAAACCTTCAGAGAAATCCTCATAAGTCTTCATTTCATCTCATTAAATAAATTACAGGAAGACATCCAGCTTTATCCAGGATCATCAGCAACTACCCAAACATCAAGTAACATTACCTCAAAAAAGGGCAAAGGGCTCAAAATTAGGTTTGCTTAACATAAACACTATCAGCTGTTAATAGTCTCGCCTTAAAGATGAAGAATGGTTACTCACAGAAACTGCAGACATCCTATCACTGAATCTCAGCTAAAGGATGACTCCTGTTCTTCAGCCTTTATAAGTAAGAATTTTAAACTCTATGAGGATGGTAGGAAAGACAAAAGGGTAATTAAAAGAGTATTGCTAGTTAAAATTAATGTTTTTAGGTTTGTCATCATGGCTGTTATACCAGGCAACCATACCAGGGAAGATATTCCTAAATGGATAAAGGCAAACTTAGTTGATTAAAACATATAAGCTTGCATTTAGAGTAGCATATATTCCTCCTTGGCTCCAGTAGCTAAGTAATATTGTCCATTGTGCATTAGTATGTACGTACTGTCAAAATGCATATTAATCATTGTTCTGTGATACCAAAATGACCAGTCAAGAGAATTAAAGCACCAATTCAGCATTTTACTGGTAGATAGATTTCAGAATATAAAGAAATATATTTGCATATACTTTTAAAATAAATTAATTATACTCCCCTTTGCCATGAAGGGAGACCAATCTTGCTCTAGCCTATATTCAAAGGGAGATTCTCCCTTTTAAGCTAGGACACTTTAGGGCACAAAAGTATTCATGGTTGACTTCAAATTTCAAATTATTAATGAGGCAAACAAATTAAGGTTGGAATAAATGGAAGAAAAACACACAGAAAAACAGCCTACATCAGAATTACTTAAATCTCAGAAAATCTTGCAGAACAAAAACACCATCTTAGAAATTGGCACCTGGCCTGGGTTTCCAGTTCAAACCAGTTGTGGAAAGCTATAAAAACGTATTGGTCCTATTTCCAAATGTTTAACATAATCATATCAAATGGCCAAATACCTACTTTGCAAACATATAAGGACTACATAATCTCACAGAAATAATTGTTTAGTACCAAATAACAGTTTTACGCTTCCAACTCTTATTGTAAGATATTGTAAACTACCAAACTCTCTAGGTAAACTCAGTCAGCCCTTCATTCCTCTTCTAAGACATTAAATCTGTTGGTAACTTTAGTAGTCTTCACCCTTCATTTTTAAAAATGGCAGCCTTGCTAATAAATAAGCCCTTGTCGAACCTTTCAACTTTTTCTTTACCTCAAGTATCCTACCTGCATCATTTATGTATACTATAAACATTCCACTAGCTAAGATTTATCAACCTCCATATTTAAAAATGTTATATGTACTTATATCCACACCCTTAGCATACCTTCTAAGCTTTCCCTCACCTTGAGTATCCTATCTGCACCATTCAAACATGCTACAATCATTCTACTAGCTAAGATCTCATCACCTTCTTCCCATTGACAGTATGACTTAAATTACTAGTTGTTTTAATATCTGTGAATTCATTTATTCTTTAAATGAGTATGCTGTTAACAATTTGTTGAAGTTTAAGAATCTCTACTGTGAACTAAATGTTGTGCATATATAAAGGTAATGCATGATAATATTGGAATGTTGAATTCCTCATGTCAAACATTGAATGATTTTCTTACTCTTATTGATAGCAAATCTAGTAAATCTAGACTTATTGAAGATGATTGCACTTACATACATACATATACATACAAATGTTTCAAGCATAGGCATTAAAGCCCTTCTAGCTTACCAATATGCCAAAACACTTGTTCCCATAATAAATGTCCAGGCTGTTCTTAAAAATATCTAAACTAGTACTTGCAATAATGTAATTTGGCAGTCTGTTCCAAGCATCAGCTACTCTGCCAGAGAACCAATTAGTACATTTCTCATTCCTATAGAATCTTCTATATAGGTTATTTGATGATTCTCTAGTACTTTTTGATAACCCCAAACATTCCCAGAGGTAGCTGACCCTAAATGCCCTATATACCTGAATAAGATCTCCCCTTAAATATCTGTAAGAGACACTGTACACGTTGATATTTTAGTATTTCATGATAACTTAGATTTTCACATCAATGGATGACCTTAGTATATTTCTGCTGTACTCTTTCCAGTTTATTCATGCTTGTTTTCCTATAGGGTTTCCATATTATTACTTCATACTCAAGTTTGGGTCTAATGTAACTAACAAACAATGACTTCATTATGTTTGATTTCCTAGACTTTATAAATCTTTTTATACAACCTATAGTTCTATAACTATCATTAACCAATAGGTTGATATGATTAGAAAAACTCATAGCTGAATCTTCCCATATACCCAGGTCCTTAAATGAGTCTTCAGTTTCAATCACTGTGTGCTGTATTAAATATTCACCTTTCAGTTTATGTCTCCCAAATCTTATATGCTTAGTTTTTGATGTATTTATCAACATATTATTTTCCTGTGCCCAAATGTTCAATTTAGTCAAGTTATTTTGCAGACATGCCTTATCTGTATCACTTGTAATCAGTTTACCCAATTTCAGGTAGTCAGCATAGAGACTGTAGAACACCTCAGATGAAAAAGTAAGGTCTGAAAGATACAATCTAAACAAGTATGGGGCTAGTACAGAGCCCTGTGGGACACCTTGACTGTAACCAAGGATTTCACTTGTCCAGTTGGTGTGTGATACTTGCCTTGTCCTATTTGTAAGCCATGCAGCTATCCATCTTATCAACAGTACTTCAATACCTAGTTGTACTAATTTATTGATCGGTGTTTTGTGCATGACCCTGTCAAATGCTGAAGTTAAATCTATATAAATCACATCACAGCACAATTTTTCATTCATAGCTGTTATTATATTGTTATAGAACATCATGTTACAGGTGGTAATAGATCTATTTTCAACATATGCATGCTGATATATGGTTTCAAGTCCCAACCTATCCAGTTCTGACAATAACTTATCCAGTATTACCTTCTCCATTATTTTTCCACAACATGAAAGTAGACTTAAGGGTCTATATGATTTTGGGTTTGTCCTACTCCCCTTTTCCTTAAAGACAGGTTTAATAAGTGCAGGTCTCCAATCTTGAGGAATCTCCCCATATTTATATGACCTAGTGAATAATAGATGTAATGGCGGTGTAAGTTCTTGCTTAAGTGTTCTCAGGTCATTGATACTTATTCTGTCTCCTCCCTGCGCTTTGTTTGGATCCAGTTTGCACAGTTCTTTTTCAATATAATATAATTTGATTACAGTATCTGGGGTTACCTGGATGTCACTAGGACAATTTACCACCCCTTTTGTGGAGCCAAACCATTTTGCATAATATTTTGTAAATGTATCTATAATCTGTTGTGTCTGAGAATACATTTTAGAATCTGCACACAGTTTATCTATAAAAAGGTTTCCTATTATGCTCAATATCTTTATATAAATTTTCTTTACATTTTTCTTGATCTTGTCTAACACTATGCTTAATCTGTTTGTCCAGCTCATTTATTTCAGTTTTCAAAGTTGTAGTTCAACCACTCTTCAATTTCTTATATTTTTTGTTTCTCACCTTAATCAGGTATCTTGTTCTTATGGAAATATACCCGCCTGATGTTGCATGCCTAGATCCTGATGTTAAACATTTGTTTTGACTTTTTGCACTCAAACAATTTCTCTTTCAAAATATTTCAAATTCCATCTGCAGTTTTTCCACTGAACACCTCACTCCAGTTAGTTTTATATAGTAACCATTTTGCTTCCCTATAATCTGTAATTACCCTTCTGTGTATTGGCTTAGATTTCATTTTGGCAGAATTATCTAGCAAAAAATTAATCTTTATGACCACATGATTACTGCACATCAATGGTGGTAAAACTTGACTTGAAGATACAGTAATTTCTTTGGGAACACAAACAATATCTAGTATATTCCATCCCCTGGTAGGTTTTTTTTGCAATCTGAAGCATTTTTGTTCCTGAATATACTCTGTGAATAATTTCTTTACTAATGTTGTTGAATCAATATTATTCCAGTCTATTTCTGATAAATTTAAGTCCCCAGCTAATATTATTCTGCCATCCTGTGTTTTATGTAAGAAATGTATGAATTCCTCTAGGTCAACTGCACTTGACTTTGGTGGTCTGTACACTCCAATAATTGTTATATGTTCCAGGGTTGTCTTTATTGTCACAGTTACACAGTCTATAGTATTGGTGTTATCATTGAACACGTAATAATCACAAGTCTCATAGCTATCTGTAATCCCTAATACCTCCACCTGATTTTTTGTTAGAATGTCTGTTACAGTAAAAACATTTATACCCTGGCAGAACTGGTTTCCAGTCATTGTTCTTTAACAATGTTTCACAAACTATAACAACAACAATCTTGTGGGAATGTAGCAAATTTTCTAATAAAAAAAGCTATTAATACTCCTAGCATTATCAACTAGCAAAGATGCATCAAATGCTGTTATCTGTGAATTGTTACATTTTTGACCTGGCAAAAATGCTGTCTAGTGTTTGTCAAATATTGCAAAATATCTGCTGCAAAAATTCTCTTCCCTGATCTAGACAAATGCACATCATCCTGTCTGAACACGTGTGTGCCCAAAAGAATACTTGGATGCTCTACATATTTCCATTTTTTGAAACAGGTCATTTTTTCCATGTGGGTGTTTATCCAAAAAATGTTTTCATTCACAATGACCTGACTATCCTTTCTATTGGTGATTTGTGAAAAATATGTGCTAACACTAGTACAAGCTATACTATCTAGGAGGGCTGTCAATTCCCGACTCACAGTGAGAGAATCATTGTTTGTGACATCATTTGTACCAACATGAATAAAAACAGATTCATACTTCCTTACATTAAGGCATTCCAAGGATTGTTTCACATTTACTATTTTTGCTTCTGGCAAGCATAACACTACTTGATGTTCATTATCATCTCTGCAAATATAAGTATCAGTTCCTCTAATAACTGAATCTACAATTACAAGAATATCTTTGCTGACCATCTCTGAAGAATCTACAGATTCTAATACAGTCATTTCAGCTCTATCAGTTGTTATGAAGGATAGATCTTCATCACTATTAGTCTTATTAATTCCACTGTTTTCATTGTATATTAAATTCTCATCCAGCTGGCATTGTAAATCCACTTGAGCCATTTAGTCAACATCTGTCTTTCTCTTCTTTCTTCTTACTGTAAAGTTCTTCAATCCTTCCATGTTCAGTTTTGATTTCTTCCTTTTCACCTGCCCCTTGCCTCTTTTTTTCTACCTTTCCATTGGAAAGATGATGCCTTTTTCTGTAGACTGAGGGTTTTCTGATAGACAGACATCTTCATCCCCTGTCACCAGTGTATTACATAACAAAGCAGAATTCTTTTTACTACGTATTCCCTTTCCTTTACAGTCATTAGTCAGTTTCTTTTTCTTCCTTATTTGTTGAGAACTTCTTCCTTTCTTTCTTTTTTTGTTTCCTTCTAAGCAAACCGGGTCCTCAGATTGCTGAATACTTGCATCCACAAGTCCATAGTTCTTCACTTGTCCAACTAGCACAACACAGAAAACTATTGTTAGATATATTGATGACTGGGCTGGTAAGATAAATAATATTGGGAAGAGTGCAAATGGAAGACATTTGGGAAAGGAAGTGGCCTCTGGTAGTTAAGATCACTATTAAACATGATATTGCTGATGGCAGCTTTGGACTTCAGGATGTCAATATACATCAGTCTGAGGATTCACAGCATGTAGAAGAAATAAAAAAAAAGAAAGATAGGAAAACCTTCAGTTCCATTCAATCAGAGGTAGGAGATTCTTTAGATCTGGTCATTAATTATATATTAGTGATTGAAGATTCAATTGCTAAAGGAGTTGATACTCTCTGATTTGCAGAGAGGTTAATGAATATCGACTATTGCTATGCTTGCCAGAAGTAACAATACAAGATGTGAGTAGGTCCTTAGAACATATTAATGTATGGAAGTCTGAACAGCTTTTATTTATGTTGGTTCAAATGATCTTATCTTTAAGGACTTACTGACTATGAGTATGGAACTGTAACATAGCTTATACAGGTTTAAGATGATATTTTCACAAATTACAATTAAAAAGGAGAGTCAAGTAAGTATGAATGATTTTTTTTTGTAAATAAAAAATGAGCTATTTTAAAAGTGGAAGTATGCATGATATCAAAGCCTAATTGTGGGCACACGTGTATTTAGACAGGAACACCTCTCAACCTCTTGGAGCAAAAAATCTGGACAAAGCCATCAATAATGGAGGGACAAAGGCCCAAAAATAGGAATACTTTTTAAATATTGTTCTTGAAAAACTTAGAAAATTGATAGACTAACAGGTTTTGCATTAGCATGAATTTTTCTGAAGGGTATGAAGTCATGAAACTCAAATTACTGCCATTATTTTCTGACTTTAACCCTCAATGATTTGTTAATGATTTGCCAAAAAAAAAATCGCAATTTTATATGAAATGGAACACAAATATAAGGAAAAATCTGAACCTTCTCCGAAAATCTGTATTGTTGAGAGGTATTGATAGGATGGAGTTTATTTGTTAAGGTAAAGGAAAATAATTTCACTGCAGATATATTGCAATATTTGACTAACAAGAGTATTTTTGCCATGTTAGAAATTTAAGGGATCAAAGAGAACAAAATGTGATTTATATATGGTGTTTGTCAATGCAAGATGCATCCATATATTTTTTCCTGGAAAATCTGCTGCATTCATATAAGCATGATGTTGTTATTATTTGTGAAACATGTTCAAAAAACAGTGATTGGAAACCAGTTCTGTCAGGCATAAGCATTTTTTTTCTGTAACAGGCATTTTAACAACAAATCAGATGGAAGTGTTAAGATAGACATTAAACTTGTGATTATACACTTCTTTGATGATGACAACAATAAAGAAGTTTGTATAACTGTGACAATAAAGACAAACCTTGAGCAAATACAGTTGGAGTGTGTAAACCATGACATTCAATTGTTGATGACCTAGAAATATTCATAAATTCCTTGCATGAAACACATGACAAAAAATCATGACAGCTGTGTGTTAAATTTACCAAAAACTGACTGGAATAATACTGATTCCACAGTATTACTAAGGAAACTATTTGCAAATTACATTCAGGAACAATTGTTACAGGCTGTAAACAAACATACCATGAAATGGAACATACTGGATATTGATTGTGGTTCTAAGGAGATCATTACATCATGCTAGATTTACCCCCTTTGATATGCAGTAATCATGGGGTTATAAAGGTTAAACCACTGCTAGATAATTCTGCTAAAATGACATCTACACCAGTGTACAGAAGATTATTAACATACTACATGGAAGCAAGACAGTCATTATATAAATTTAATTAGAGTGATGCATTTAGTGCAAAGAGAAAAGAAAGAATGCGGTAAGCGTTGAATGAGAAACTGAATGCCAAAAGTAAAAGAAAACATGTTTAACATCAGGATCTAAGCAAATAAGGGTAAGTGGATATATTTCCCTAAGAATAAGATACTTGATTAAGATGATTGATATAAGATACTATAAGAAATATAAACTAGATTGAGCTATAGATTTGAAAACTGAAAAGAACTGATGGGACACATTAAGCATAGTGTAAGCAAGATCAGGGAAAATTTGAATAACATATGTGTGTGTGTGTGTGTGTGTGTGTGTGTGTGTGTGTGTGTGTGTGTGTGTGTGTGTGTGTGTGTGTGTGTATATATTTGCATGTATTTGTATAATGACTAAAGGCTCATAATTATTTAAGCACTATAACTAAAATAGTGAAATAATTAGTCTACTGTCAGATATTTAAACATATAAGTAGCTATGTCTGACTTTACAACACGGCTTCCATACTGACTTAACTAAAGACTTTCGGCTTTTCCCAGTTAGGGGTTGTCACAGCGGAACTCCGGTCCGCTCATGATTGGCAGTGGATCTTGATGGTGCCGAGTTGCCAGCCCAATGCCCAACCTTCAAAGAAGGCATGCCCATTCACGCTTGCACCTATCTGCATGTCTTTAACATCACTCGACCATGGGGAGGACATGCAGACTCCACACAGAAGGCCTCCAGCCGAGAATCGAACGGGAGAACCTCTTGCTGTGAGGCGACAATGCTAACCGCTGCACCAGCATGGTTTGTTCCATACTGACTTTACTACTATGACAATATTATACTCTGTTATGACCCCATAGTATTTTAGTATTTATTTACTGGATTGCATATTAACTGATATAGCTAGGGTCATTGAAACAGATTGCTACTCCCTGCTTCTTACTAAATTGTCTAAAGAAAAGTATGGTACAGAGGTAGTGGATGTTGCACTGATGTCCTCATTTCTTCATCTGTCCCACAGTGTGCATTCTACTACCCATCCAAGGTACTTCATCTCCAGCACCTCTACTACGCTTAGAAAAGATGAGTGGGGATTACCACTCATTCTGCCTCACACAACAATCACATAACACACACACACATAACACACACACATAACACACATACGCACACACACACACACACACACACACACACACACACACACACACACACACACACACACACACACACACACACACACACGCACACCAGGTAGTCCTCTGTTGGCCAAGCCACTAACAAACATTGAGTTGTGGGCATTGCAGAGACACTCTTTCTGTGGTATCAGGATAGAATGAGAACACGTTTGTTAACAGATATATATTCTTTGCTCTCAAAATAACATAAGTCAGGGCACTCTTCTTTGTTAGATTCCTTAAGTTGTGAACAGCAAAAGTGTTTTAACTCTAAGGTTGTGAATGTGATAGTTATTTTCTGTAGTAAAACAAATCTCCCACTACCATACACACAGAGAATGTGACTGTAGTTCACTATAAAAATGAAGCATAACCTACACAATCCTATCATACAAAAAGCATCATTCAGGAGATGTGCAGTTTTTAATATTGCAGCCATACTTTCTTTTGCTACCATAATGGATCTGAGACACCATTGCTGTCAAATCACAGAGCATTACACCAGTCCTTCTGTAGAATACAAAGCTTGTACACGTCTCTACCAAGAAACTGAACATATTTTTATTATGTCTTTATAATTTCATGCTCTGAATGGATACAGTCAGTATTAAAATCAAGGGCCATAGCAAATTAACTATGAATCTGTGGTTTAATGAATACAATGATGCCATTTAAAAGACATATTAGGCTTTTAACAAGTATGCAGACATAATTATTAAACAAATGCAATTATTTTATAATATGCAGTACAGTTATACAAGGAAAAAGTAGTATACGTTACATAGGTCACCCATCTGGTGAATTATTGTAGGTATATGTGTGTGTCTCTACGAGGGTGTGTGTTGCAGAAGAGGGGATTTGCCAATAATGTGAAAACAAAAGCATTTTTTTTTTGCTTACCATCCCTGAACCACTGTGCCTGAGGCTTGAGTCGAGTAAGATCTGGTGTAACCAGTAACAAGCAGGAAAGAGTAAGCGTGTCTCCTTCAGTTCCAAAACTAACATCAAACTTTTCCAAAAACTGGACATCGATATGAGTGAAAACAATGTCTGGTAATGCAGGAACTAAATTAATAAAACAGAAGCAATGTTAGATGAAAACATCAATAAATAGTACAATGAATTATACTTCTAATTGAAATTTCATAACTTGTGCATGAGTTCTTATGACAGCGTGATATACCTGAATGACCTCTGGGAATAGGATAGACAGTTCCTGTCTGCCTTCCATAACATACAGTACACTAACACTATGACAGAAACTGAGTTTTAACTTATACAGTTTTGTTTTATTTCATAAAATGAAGACTAAACAACATACACTAGCAGCCAGTGCCAGGTGTACTATAATTTCTGAAGGCCAAATCTACCCACAGTTTCTAATGCACAGTGGAATGAACTAGTTTAAAATATGTAAGAAACAGCAAAAAATAGTTCTACCAGATGAAAAGCCATATCAAAAAGAAAAGAAAAGAAAAGAAATGAAATGGGGGAAAATGGTTGGTATTGAATTGATATTTTATTAGCCATCAAAAAATAAATCAAAGGCTTCATCAGATGGAACTGAACATTTTCATTACATTGTCAGCATTCATTAATTCAACCCCTCTGCTGAATTATACAAGTCCCTAACTGGCAGTTCTGATTGTGCCCCCTATGAGGATGTGTCAAGGGCAGTCACCCCTTCATACCACCCTCACCGCAGCTCTGTAAACACAAGTTATTTTAATTATCATTATTGTTTGTCCTACTACTTACCTAAAATTCTCCTCCTATACTGTTACTGCTGAACCTGCCTCTCTCATCTTTGTGCCTTTTCTATCATTGTTCTACTCCGATTTTCCACTTACAGTTTTCTTCCTTCCTTCCTGCTTACTTTCCTCTCAGCTCCCACTGTTGTTGTCCAACATCATTAAAAGTGTCATTTGTTAAGTATTATTTGCTGATTTCCTTGCATTTCTATATTAAACATTTAAGGCTCCCTACACTTTTTAAAATTTCTTTTACTTCTCATCTTGACCCTTTTTCATCATGCAATTCTGTATCATCCTCCTAAGACTAACAGTGTTGTCCCTACCTAAATTTGTCCTGATCCCCTATTATTTCTTACGGATTCATAGGTGCGTAGGTGATTACTAGGCTAACAACCCCATTGGGCTTTTATAAGCTTAGCCATGCATGCCAAATGTATCTTACAAGTTTTAATACCCTAGTGTTATTTTAATGGGTATATGTAGGCTTGGGTAAGAAAGGTTAAGACATATACCTGTCCCTTCAACAATCATCTTACATTTAGGTCCCAAGACTAGGTAATTCTGATGCTTTTTGCTTTGCATATGTACAATAGGTCCAAAAGAGTGGGATCAGAGGATGCTTTTTAGGCCAGTCATAGATCACCTCTCAGCAGTTTTAAGGAGACTGAGTAGAGGGATAGGTTAAAGAGGTGGTCTGTGTAAAACATGTTGTTTGTGCCCTGTATCCTTTTTGTGTGTGGATGCTTCAGTTGTTGCACTTACTGTTTTGAAGGTTTTGGCCAGGTCAAGATAGGTTATATGCATTGTTTTGCCCTTATCCATTACTTTGTTGAGATTCTTGAAGTCCACCAGGATGAGTAAGCATGACCTGTCCTTGATGAAACCAAACTGGGTTGGATCCGGTGTTCGAAGATTTCCTATGTCACTACTTATTATTTCCATGATCATTCATTTCATTGCTTTGAAACAAGACTAGTCAGACATATGGGTCTGTAGTTACGTGGGTCTATAGAAGCCCAACCCTTGTGTAGAGGGGTGTCAGTCTCAGTCCTTCATTTGCTTAGCAGAAAGCTTGTCTGGATGCTATGATTAAATGGTGATTGTTGTGGTCCTGACTGGTCATATTTCATGCTACTAAGAAGGCATACTGAGATATTGTTACTGCCCATTGATGCAGTTATTTTGGCCTAGGACAGTGCATTGAGAACCTGTTCCCTAGTGATATTTTTTGGAGTTATGGAAGTGGGTAGTTACTGAGGGGTGTCTGGGGGACATGGTAGTAAAATTGGGATAAATTTGTTTACCAGTACATTAGCTATATCTTCTGGCTAAGTACAGATGGATCCATTTACAATTAGTTCAGCACATTTTTGCATACTGCCTTTGATACTATGGGCTTGACTGAAGAATACCATGTCCGAATAACATGTTCTGGGAGGCAATTTATTTTACGTCAAATTTGGCATTGGTAGACTTGATATGCTGCACTTTCTAAATTTTGATTTTCTCATGTAACATAATTTTCTCTTTGTAGACCTCAGCTTAGACCCACAACCTGCTAGACAACTTTCAAAACTGACAAACTTCTCACTACGTCTGATTTCTCTCTCTTGTTTATTTAATTGTTATCAACCCAACTTGCCACTTTGCCACTTTCCAGTATCTGGTCCAGAATAAGACAAGTGTGTGTGTATATATATATATATATATATATATATATATATATATATATATATATATATATATATATATATATATTTACACACACACACACACACACATATATGTAGATATATATATATATATATATATATATACATCTATATATCTATATATATATATATATATATATATACTTTCAATGAACGAAAGCACGATCCGTCAAATCACACTTACCAGCTCACTTTCCACGAAAATGTCTTTTAAATGAAACAATGAACTGCAGAATTCCTTTCCCAGGGAAAGGAACCATTGGACCACCATGGTGAACTTTGCCTTCTCCCTGTGTAGTGCGATCTCGGAGTTGGTATATTTAAGTGGAGGTGGGGGGTGTTGAAGCTCCGTGTCTTTCCATTGTGTTTTGTTTGCATGATGGTCCAGTAGTTCCTTTCCCTGGAAAAGGAATCTGGCAGTTTGTTATTTCATTTAAAAGATGTTTCAGTGGATAGTGAGCGGGTAAGTGAGATTTGATGAATTGTATTTTCGTTCATTGAAAGTAGATCCATGTATATATATATATATATATATATATATATATATATATATATATATATATATATATATATATACATACACACACACACACACACACATATATATATATATTTATGGGTCCCCTTCACATAGTCGACATTTCATAAAGTCGAAGACCAGATGGCCGAGACCATATGATCGACTTTTGAAATGTCAACCATGCAGAATGGGCATCTCCGTACCATGCGGAATGGAAATATTTCCATCTTCTGCACTGTAGTGCGATCTTGGAGTTGGTATACTTAAGTTCCAGGTCCAGGGGTGTGGTGCCCCCCTGCTAACAATGTGAAAGTAAGTGATTGTTGTGCTTTTTTACATGATCGAAATTTCAAAAGTCGATCATATGGTCTCAACCATATGGTCTTTGACTTTATGAATTGTTGACCATGTAAAGTAGATCCATATATACATATATATGTATGTGTGTGTGTGTGTGTGTGTGTGTGTGTGTGTGTGTGTGTGTGTGTGTGTGTGTGTGTGTGTGTGTGTGTGTGTGTGTGTGTGTATGTGTGTATGTATGTGTATATAGCTTTACTATTGACTGAACAGTATTTCACTGAAAATTACATTTTTCAAATAATTTGGCTGCAGACTAATTGACTGAAATCTCACTTGACTAAAACCCAATTGACTGGAAAGCAATTGACTGAAAAAACATTTCACTAAATAAATCGTTGAAAATATTCACTGTAGGAAAATACAACACAAGCCAGTGTTTTTCAGGGTGGGGGTAAGCCTCGCTGCATCTCCCATGTGGGGGCTTTGCCCTCTACCTCTCTTAATTATATATAATAACTCCACGGTTGCACAACCACTTTAGAAAAGAAAAAGAAAAAAATACACAATGACTCAATTCTTGAGCATTTGTACTTTTGTATTTTGTATACTGTAATTTTTCTTTACCTTGTGTTTTACTTGTATTCTGCTTTTTACTGCATATTAAAACTTGAAAAGAAACCACAGCTTGAGTATTTTGAATACTGTGATTTGTTTTCTTTACCTTGTGTTTTACTTGTATTCTGCTTTTAACTGCATATTAAAACTTGAAAGGAGACCACAGCTCTGCCTTTTGTGAGTCAGGCCAACATGAGAACAGATCTATTAAGGACTAACACATAAGATAGAAAAGGTCATTTAAGGTTAATCATCTGTGAACTGGGGGGTGGAGCTATGAACTAAATCATCTATTTAATGGGTAAAATAAAACATTTCAGAGCTTTACTAGAAAGGCTCTCACAGACTATGCTACACTTTGCTGTGAGGGAAAGGTTGGTTTGCTTTTTATTTGCTGTATTTTGTATTACTTTATTGCTTTTTTCTATTTTTAATACTGTGATTTGTCATCTTTACCTTGTGTTTTAATTGTATTCTGCTTTAAAACTGCATATTAAAACTTGAAAAGAGACATCTCTGCCTCTTGTGAGTCAGGCAGAAATCAGAACAGATCAATTAAGGACTCACATAAGATAGAACAGGTCAGTTAAGGTTAATCATCTGTGAACTGAGGGGGTGGAACTAGGAACTAAACCTTCTATTTAAGGGGTAAAATAAAACATTTCAGAGATTTACTAGAAAGGCTCCCAGACTCTGCTACATTTTGCTGTGAGGGAAAGGTTAGTTTGCTTTTTTTGTTGCATTTTGTATTACTTTATTGCCTTTTTCTATTTTGAATACTGTGGTTTGTTTTCTTTACCTTGTGTTTTATTTGTATTCTGCTTTTGACTGCATATTAAACCTTGAAAAGAGACCACAGCTCTGTCTCTTGTGAGTCAGGCAGAAATCAGAACAGATCAATTAAGGACTCGCGCAAGATAGAACAGGTCAATTAAGGTTAATCATCTGTGAACTGAGGGGGTGGAGCTATGAACTAAACCTTCTATTTAAAGGGTAAAATAAAACATTTCAGAGCTTTACTAGAAAGGCTTGTGCAGACTATGCTACACTTTGCTGTGAGGGAAAGGTTGATTTGCTTTTTATTTGCTGTATTTTGTATTACTTTATTGCTTTTTTCTAGTTTGAATACTGTGATTTGTTGTCTTTACCTTGTGTTTTACTTGTATTCTGCTTTAAAACTGCATATTAAAACTTGAAAAGAGACACAGCTCTGCCTCTTGTGTGTTAGGCAGAAATCAGAACAGATCAAGTAAGGACTCGCGCAAGATGGAACAGGTCAGTTAAGGCTAATTGCCTGTGAACTGAGTGGGTGGAACTAGGAACTAGACCTTCTATTTAAGGGGTAAAATAAAACATTTCAGAGCTTTACTAGAAAGGCTTACCCAGACTCTGCTACACTTTGCTGTGAGGGAAAGGTTAATTTTCTTTTTATTTGTTGTATTTTGCATTACTTTATTGCTTTTTTCTATTTTGAATATTGTGATTTTTTTTTTCTTTACCTTCTGTTTTACTTGTATTCTGCTTTTAAATGCATATTAAATCTTGAAAAGTGACCACGGCTCTCTCTCTTGTGAGTCCGGTAGACATTTTTCCCCACCCTCCCACCTTGTAACTGTTGTTTTCTTAAACCCCACTGTCTTTCTAGTTGCCTGCCCTTATGTTAATTCGACCATATATCTCATTTCCTCTCTGCTTTTACTGGCTTGTGTGAGTAAGCGCAACATTATGATGTTGTAAAATCACTCCCCTTCAACTACTTAAAAGTATTGGCCATCCTACTGTATTCCATAGTACCAGATTACAAAAGTGACCACCTCCTTTCAATCTATCTTGCTGTTTTAAAAATAGTGACTCTCCGCTATAACTTAACTTTTTAGACAGGTAAAACTTAAGTTACCTACTTTCACATCTAACTCCTCTAGTGCACACTGCAATGTTTAGGATAAACCATTTTTTTCATCTTACCTTTAAGCAGCCCTGTGACTAGCACTTGATCAAAAACCTGCTGGAAAGCACTAGGAAGCCTTAAACTGATACAAGCACTCAACTCTACTTGTTAATATGGAGAAATTAATCATAGGCACTAAACAGCCTATAATTGCAAAGTACCTTGCTAAGGTAAGGAAAAACAGCTCTTGTACTTTACAAAAAAGCACCAAACCAGACATGTCCAAGGGTCAGCTTCCAGTGATTTATCCTGTCCACCTGGTGAATCTGGGCATACTGCAGCAATGCAGCAATTGCCTTATGTACACTGATAACCCTCTCCTCCTACCACCCATCACTACAACCTGTGAGAGATGCACTTACATAGACAAACCAGAAGCAAAGCTCTCTCCACCCAGGATTGTGCTAAACAGTCAAGAGGAGAAGGTTATCACCTGCACTACACCTCAAGCAACACATAGCCCTTTTAAATGACCATCACCAACACTCTCACATAGCAACACTAAAACCTCATATGTGGAGGCCCTTAACAGTAACCTGCCCAAGCAACAAGGACCTCTGAAGCTGAGACACAAACTCCAATCACAACCAAAGTGTCACATAGCTTACAACACCAGTGCGCCACCCAACAACAGCCCCTAAGGCAAGACAATGTACCCAACACTTTAGTCATAGGTGACTCTGTAATCAGGCACACTGATGTCCCTCTCACCAGGCTGAACAAGGAGAAAATTACAGTCAGCTGCCTGTCGGGTTCCAGGATCTGCCACATAATGCATGCATTCAAGTCACTCCACAACAAGTACAAATATGACTCTGTCATTGTCCATGTTGGAGTGAATGACTTGAGACGTACCTCCCTAGACTACATGAAAAGAGACATGGAAGAGCTCTCGGATCATGTGGCACAGGCAGATATGACCCTAGATCTGAGTAGCATCCTGCCTTCACCCAGAATGATACCACAGTATAAGGACAAAAAATGACTGACTTCAATAATTAGCTAAGCTTCTGGTGTCATTCACTGGGGATCCAGTATCTGTCTGCCTGGGACAACATGATAGACAGACCACAATGCTTTGCCAGAGATGGTCTGCACCTGCTGCCCCTGGGATTCAAGTTACTGGCTAAAGCTCTTGCCACCCCTATAGTGCCATTTTTAGGCAAAGTTCAAAGGACAAAACCACCACCATAACAGGTACAAGCATGCAAAATCTGAAGGTAATGCTACTCAATGCTAGAAGTCTAAACCTCAAAATGCACTCTCTCAAGGCACTCTTAAAAACGGAGAACACTGATATCTTTGCAGTGACTGAGACCTGGTTCAAGGCTCCAGAGAGCACCCCTGCAATACCAGGCTACAACTCTTACCACACTTTCCGGCCACCAAACCAGGACCGAAACAGTAAAGGTGGAGGAGTGTCCATATATATCAAGGATATTCACACCACCAGGCTAGTTGCCCAACACAATGCATCTGAAATTCTCCAGGTGCAACTATTTATTTTTATTTTATTTTTTATTTAACATTTGTTAACCGAGAAAGTCTGACTTGGAATGAAGCCAATTTTCATCAGAAGCCCGGGGAGAAAGGCTCCAGATGTATGTCTTTGTAATGTGGGAGGAAACCAGAACACCTGGAGGAAACCCACACGAATGCATGGAGGACATGCAGACTCTACGCAGAAGGCACCCCAGCTGAGAATCGAACTGGAGAACCTCTTGCTGTGAGGTGACAGCACTACCACTGCACCACTGCACCATCCCTGCACAGCACAACACTAGGTAAGACTGCAATCCAAATTGTAGCTTGCTACAGACCCCCATCATGCCCCAAGATTCTCACTACACCTTTCTAAACATAGTGGAAAATATTAAGATAGAACCTATTACTATTACCTAATACTGGGTGATTTCAACTACCCTGACATTAACTGTGAAAACTACTCATGTACCAACACCTTTGCCTAAAGGTTCTTGGAATTCATAAATTCCAGTGCCCTGGATCAACTAATCCATAGTCCCACCAGGGTTCCAATATCGTAGACTTGGTCATTACCAACAAGGGAAATTGATGCTCCAAACCTATGGTCACCCCCTCGTTGGTCAGGTCTGACCATAAGCTAATCACCCTTGAAATCCACATCCCTCCCCCACCCTCCCAGTAAGGAAACCTCCGTAAAAAAACTTATCCAAAGCCAACTTCATGCTACTCAAGTCAGAAGTGTCAAACTTCATGACACCCATGCAGATGGGAGCTGAAAGTTTGACTGCTGAATCCTACACTAAGGCACTGTACGAGCACATCCACTCATGCATGAATCATGCCATCCCAAATAGAACCAAGACCCTCTCCTCCAAAAAAAGGAAGACGATCTGGTGGTCCCCTGCCATAAACAAACTTTACAACAAAAGGAAGAAACTGTTGCAGGAAATAGGAAAATCCCAGGATGCAAAAAACTCCCTTACCAGCCTCAGTAAAAAGCTGAGATCCCTTATAAAATCCTCCAAAGGTAGGTACGAAAATAAAATTGAAAAGATTCCAAAGACAACCACAAGGCATTCTATAGCTATTTCAAGAATCTAAATGGCAGTGCTCATATCTGCTCTGAGCTACAACAGAAAGGCATTAAATATACTGATCTCAAGGATATTGCCAATATACTGGCAGATCGATTCAGTGCTAACTTCATCACCCTCACTCCCTAAAGGGGCCATTTTAGTACTGAATGATTGCCAAATTCTGGTAATTATGGCCACACAGGTAAAAACCACACTCTCCAAAGCTAAGAATACAGCATCCATGGGACCAGACTACATCCTGGGCTGTGATCTACATGAACTACAAAATGAACTGGCACCTCACCTATGTGTCATGTTTAATCATCACCTCAGGCTTCTTGCCCACTGAGTGGCTCACAGCTACAGTTATTCCACTCCACAAGGGGGGCTCCACCTTGGATCCTGGGAACCACCGCCCCGTCAGTCTGATGAGACTGATCTGCAAGGCCATGGAATGTATTATCATAGAACTTATAAACAAAGACATTAGCAACCTGCAAACACTGGACCCCACCCAGTATGGGTTTGTAAAGGGCTGATCTTGTCTCCTGAACCTGACTGACTTCTTTGAATCAGTCTCCAGAGCTGTGGACGATGGTAAGGTTGTCCACACAGCCTATCTGGACCTTGCCAAGGCCTTCCATACCATTCCCAACTATATAATCATAGATAAACTTACTAAGCTGGGCATTAATCCCTACATCACTCGATGGGTTGCCAACTGGCTTACTGACAGAACCCACACTGTAAAAGTAGCAGACTCCAAATCCAGCTCCAGAGAATTGACAAGTGGAGTACTTCAGGATTCAGTCCTGGGACCGCTCTGGTTTGGCATCTACTTCTCTGAAGTACAGGCCAACACTAATTGACACTGGCTAACAAAGTTTGCAGATGACTGCAAACTGGGAACCATTACTGAATCCCTAAATGATGTGGATATTCTACAAAAGGGCCTTACAGAAACAGATGCTTGGTGCCAGAGCTATGGGCTCAAACTCAATGCCAAGAAATGTATAGTTATCCCCTTTGGGAAAAAAACATGTACCTATGAATTACCACATAGGTGGTAGTACACTAAACACCGAAAGTGTGATAAGAGACTTAGGGACACAGGTGGACACTGGTCTCATCTTCGATAATCACATTGGCACAACAGTCAGGAAATCCTTCTATGTGGCATACCTCATCGCTAAGGGTTTTTCATCCAGAAAAAAAGGAGGTCATTGTCCCACTGTACTCATCCCTCATTAGACCCATTATAGAATACAATGCCCCATTTGGTATGTACCTCTCAAGACATCTGCAATAACTGGAAAGGCCACAGAAATTCCTCACTAAAAGAATCACAGGCCTAAAGCAGATGCCCTATGCTGACCGTCTAAAAAAAACTGCAGCTATACTCTGTCATGTATCGTCTACTCAGAGGCGATCTCTGCTTAACATTCAAGGCCATGTCAAACCTTGAGCTGTTGGACATGCTACACTTAAAGAAATCCCAATCTCTCAGAGCCACACGCTCCAGGGATCTAACCTTTGTCATCACAATGAAAAAATCATGCTGGAGGGTAGGTTTTTGACCCAGAGACTCCCCAGACTCTGGAATAGACTGCCCATACATGTCAAGCAGAGCGCCTCCTTGGCCCTCTTCAAAAAGAACCTTGACGATTGGATGGGAGATAGGAAATTCACCCCAGGGATCACATCAGTCACCCTGCTAGACAGGAGTCCAGGGAAGTAAATACTGTGGGAAGAAATAGCCAGGGAATTGTTATGGCTAGGCTTGTATAGGCCCTAGGGCCGATAACCTATTACCAACCTATTAACCTATATACAATTAAAATTGGTGCAGGGGGCAGAATTTTTTGTTGTATTTTCTTATGTTGAATATTTTCAATGAGTTGCGATTCAGTGGAATGGGCTTCAGTCAAATGGGGTTTCAGTCAATTGCTTTTCAATCAGATGTGCTTTCAGTCAGTTAGTTTTTAATTCAAATTCTTTCAAAACTGTCATTTTCAGGTAAGTGCTATTCAATCAAATTATAGTATATATATATATATATATATATATATATATATATATATATATATATATATATATATACATACATATATATATATATATATATATACACACACACAAAACTATTTTTGTTACCCTTGCTGTCAATGTTCCTCTGTCAGATCCACTTCCTTCTACATGTTGTATTCTGTAATTGCAAGCTTCCAATACTATTTATAACCTGAATTACCTTAAATCTATTCCAGTTATCTTCACATCTATATTTTCTCCATCCTGTACTGGTGTTAAAAGAAAGGTAATCAAGAAAGGTAATCATTTAAAATGTCAGTATCTACTAGCACAAGTCCGAAGTCCTCACAAATTCATCCCTGAGCTGGCTCCCATGTCTCTTATAGACAGAGGCCAACAGTAAACATCAGAGCCGGATCAAGGTCAAATAGGTCCCTAGGCAGGGTAATGGATAAGGCCCCCCAAACACAGCCACCCCACTCCCAGTGTCCCATTACTTAGATATTTCTCCCCAGTTACCATAAGCACAGTTCATATGTCTATGCGTGCATACTGTTTTCTGCTTTCTCCCCAGTTACCATAAGCACAGTTCATATGTCTATGCGTGCATACTGTTTTCTGCTTTACTTCTACAGTGATTACAGACATTTGGATTTAATTTAAAACTTTTATCTCAAATTTTATAGCACAATAGCACAAACGCTGATAGAAATTTACTAAATAAAACAATACAGTTTCACAATGAAAACAGACTTTACAATAAACCGTCTTTGCCTTTGAAATTCACATGCATTGAAACCCACATTCAAAGAAAATGCATCTGGCCAGTGGTGGATTAAGTTTACCTTTGGACTGTTTTCAAATCTTAGGCCCCTAGCACACATTTTTAAGACCATGCAAACATGCAAGAGATATTTGATTTGCCTTCCTGAGTGTATTAAATTATATCCCTTGTATAACACAGCACCACTTGTTAGAGCATGTTTTAAATTTATAGTTTTGAACATTTTCCCAGTAATTAATGAAATAAAACATATGAACAAGTAATGACTAAACCACTGAATTCAGAACATTTCAACCATACCACTCAGACTCCTCTCATTACAATCTACCAATATCTGTCAATATGCCCAACCTCTGCAGAAGTTAAAGTCATCTGAATAATTCCACAGTCAAGAGATCTGTAACTATCAATTTGCTGATACACAAAGAGATCTGTAACTAATGAAGAGGTTGCTGCTAGCAAACAACTTTATATTTCAGTGTTTTATCTACAAATTCAGTGCCTGCTGCCCTTGAAGAATAATGTCTATCTTACATTAAACATAAAATTGTAAGCTGGTAATATTGCAACAGGAAATGGATGTCAAACTGATAACACATCCATAGTTACTAGACATTTCATCCAAAGGAGGACATACTCAGGTACTCAGGCTATGGCACCTTACCCCTCTTAAGTACAACATAGTATCAACCATCTTCTACATGCTGTGGGAGTAGAACCCACAGCCCTTTGCATCAAAAACAAGTACACTACCTGTTCTGGTACTAGCAATGCTTGTCAACTATATAGCACAATAGTGATTATATTTGCTAAACAAAACACTTCATAGTTTTATAGGTTCATAGGATATTACTAGGCTATTGATCCAAAGGTCTTTACAAGCCTAGCCTTTAAATCACAATATAATACTAGATGAGAGATATTGTCTATGTGCATTGTAAACAGTCTTAGCATGAGCAACAGTAAACTGCTCTTCTCTTGAGGATCAAAATTCCTTGAAAATGCACTTGAAACTCAGTTCCTTGAAAAATGCACCTGAAAGTTAGTTCTTTGAAAAATGCTGCTTGGTAGTTGGAGTAGAGAAATCAGGCTATTGTTTCCTATAACTAAGGTACATGTTTGAGGCTGAGTAAGTTACTAACCGCCTGCTATCCCTAACCAGGGCATTTCATTCTCATGTACACTATCAGTCAACTTCTTAGTGCAAGAAATCAGGACAAAGCTTAAAATAGATACAGATGTTAAATATTGCTCTCATGAACTTAGAAAGTTGCTAGAATAACAGGATTTGTGATTGTGCATTTTTCTGAAGGATATGCAGTCTGAAACTTAAATATATGTCATTATTTAGTAACTTCAGTCCTCAATGATTTTCCAGAAAATCACAAATGTTATAAGGAACAACTGAAAAATATGGGGTAAATATCTGGACATTCTGCAAAAATCTGGACAATTGAGAGGTATGATACCTACCTCTTTCACACACACACACACACACACACACACACACACACACACATCTACCCACACACACACACACACACACACACACACACACACACACACACACACACACACACACACACACACACCACACACAACTCTACTTATCTACCACTTTTACACATACACACACCTGCCTCTTACTTGTCCATCCATAATCCGCAATCCAAACATTTTCCTGTCTTCAAATTCTCCAAGCATGGAAGACAAAGAAGTAAACATGTCACAAAGACACAAGGCTTGTGTGAAGTGACATAAAGGGCTTCTTAAAGAAGAATGTCCTTTAAAAAATATGTACTTTTTTGTTTTTTTAACTTAAAAAAAAATTAAGCCACCGGACAGTGAGCTTTGTCCCAGTAATTGGGCCCCCCCTCCCAGCCAGTGGGTGTTAGATGACTGCCTTGGTCACCTAGTATTGGATCGGGTTCTGGTAAACATTTCCTAACTAATATGGCATAGGTAATCATAAATATGGAAAGCGGCCAACAGTAAGCATTTCCTAACTAGTACACTCCCCACATAACTTTTTAGCAAACTCCTGACTTATGCCTCCTGATTAACATACCCCTCTTAACAAACACACTCCCATAATAAGAAGCACATGTTACCAGGGGATGCAATTGGATTGAGATGTGTAGCTAGGCTTATGAAGGTCATGGTGATTGTTAGTTTAATATATACATATGAACCTATGAACACTGTGACAGAATGGCCAAAAAATGAACTTTACGTACACTAAGTCCAAGTTGGCCATTTCTCAGAATTTTCTCTGAGGTATGTTATTTTTCAGGGTTTGTATGTTCAGATGGTGAGAGGGCTTGCCCCTTATAAAAAAGATGTTTAAAGGAGAAAAGTGACATTCAAGATCCACTCTTCTCCTGCATTTCAAATCCTTTTTCTCATTGTTCCAGAAATTGTCATTTTGACTGCTGACATTTTAATAGGGACCACAAAAGAAATCCTTGATGAAGCACTGTCCATCTTTATTTTTTCATATGTGGTACAGATTCTCTACCTGCTAAGTCATCTGAAACATAAGCAGACGATCCACCTTCCATGCCCTCGCTTCTCCTTCATTACTACATCTGTCTACAAAGCAAGACAGCTGCTCTACTCCACTTCCCCACATCTTTGGTTGCCAGTCTATAAAATGGATTGCTTGTAGTTTTCCTGTATCCTGATGTTTAGTTTTATATACAGAAGTAGCCAAGTTGTTCCCTGTTGATCCAGTTTTATAATTTTTCTTTTTTTTTGATTGATTTCTCACATTGTTATACATTGTGTTATGACTGTAATCTCTATTACCATGTCCTCACTCCCTTATGCAGCTTATCTTCTTACCTTTCAGCCCACACAGAAAACCCCTGCACCTTATCCTGAGTAAGATAGGATCCCCTCTCCACCACCACTGGGTGGCTTAACCATTTGCACTGAGACTCCAGATGACATGGATTAGTGGAACAACTCTTGAGTTCCTCACTCTCATATACTTGTTCTTCCTTTCTGTCTTAGTACACATTTATCTGATCTGTCTCAGTCACAGATTATACCTCCTGTAAGCGGTGCAGGCTGTTACTTCCTACCCTTTTAACTGTCTGATTTAACAGCTCAGATTTCCTATATATTTCGATCCTAAAACTCACATCTCAACTTGTCTCATACTCCTGGTTAAGTTAACTTCTCGTTTCCTCATTATTATCTTGTCCTACCTAAACCATGACTTGCATTAGTTCTTTCCATCAACTTTTTCTTTATTATGGTTAAATCATGCTCTCTCCATCAGCTTAATTTTTGCCCTTGTTTTTGTTTACAGATTTTTTTTTACTTGGTTTGATCTTCCTTCTCTGTCTTGTACAGATTTTTTACATGAACTGATATTCACAGTCAGACCATGGTGCCACTGCCTCATTTAAATACTGCTCATAGATCCTCTTTCTACTCTTTTTAACCGTGACTATTCCCCTCTTCAAACCCCCTTTTCTGTCCCCATTTTCTCACTGCAGTCATTACAATATTAAATAATTATAGTCTCTCTTTTCACTGCCTTTTCTACTCCCACCTATTCCCTTTTCCTTTATAATCTACAGCATTAGATTACTTACCATTTATCTCATGTTCCCATTCTTTCCCTTACAGCTATCCATGTTCTATCTTCAAAATCAAACCCTTTGAGTGGCTGCTAAGTCACTAAACTATGGAACAAGTTACCCTTCCTGTAACTAGATCCAGCTCTATGTCCCTTACCACCCACCACTGTTCTCTTACCATAGTGTATCCTAGATTTCTTTCCTGCCTGGCTATATTCCTCCTTCAAACACACATGGATGTATAGGCTCCCTCCCCACACATAAATTTGCATCTGTTTTATTTCTACAACCTTCCTATGTTTACCCATTCTGTTTAAACACATTATATTCACATATTCACATAGAAGGATGGGTGGCACAGTGGTGCAGTGGGTAGCATTGTTGCCTCATAGCAACAGGTTCCCTGGTATGATTCTCAGCAGCAGTGCTCTCTGTGTTGGGTCTGCATGTCTTCTCTGTGTCTGTGTAGGTTTCCTCCCACATTCCAAAGACATGTAGCATGTGAAATGGACTCATTAAGTTGGCCAGAAAGTATGAGTGTACATGGAATGGAAGAAGAGCTATGGCAATGCTAGCCACCTGGTGGTGCAAGCAGTGTCTCTAAATGATTGCCACAATTGATAGGACACCTCAAGCCTATGTGCAAAAATGGGAGAACGTGGCTGTTGATGGATGGATTCATATGTCCCCTGTTATTCTGTCTCATTATCACTTAGTCACTTGCCATAGACCTGCCCGCAGTAAAAGGAAAATATCCATCTTCCACTTAAAATAATGTAGCTGTTTATGGGATCATATTACCCTTCACAAATTTATCTTAACACAACTGTGACACTCCCTACCTTCTAACTGATTACCTCAACTAATTCCATTGCAGTCCTTAAGCCTTTCTTTTTGTGATCTTCCTGTTCCTTAACTTCATTCCCAAGTTTCTATCTCAGATTCTTACAACTACCAGGTTATCTGCTCTATCCCTCCACTCTCTCAGCATATATGCCCACAGAACCCTTAGAATCATTCTTACCTTGGTCGAGATCTTCCCCTTCTCTCTTTTTCTTCACCCCACTCAATCATTTTTCTCACACTACCTCTGCAGTTAGGGAGGACATTTCTGATCTCTGTGTTGATCTTTCTTTGATGCCAGATGGGTTCCCTTCTTTGGTGCTAGCCTTGGAAAGGCCTTTGTGCACTGTTACTTCATTCACATGTAGTGTCTGCTCCTCCTTTTCTCCATCTTCTTATATTTATCATACCTCTCTATCTGCCTTCCATATTTCCTCTTACTGTCTGCATATCTTCTAGTGGCCTTCTTCCCCTGACCCTCTTCAGTGTTTTCATTGGCATATTTTACCTACTGGTTTGAAATTAGCTAGTTTTTTATTTGCTGAAGTTTAGACAGCAGAGGGAATCTGAGTGTTACTGCATAATGGAATGTGGCATTTTCTTCTTGCTGGAATCTCCCTTTTCAAGTATCCTGTAATTCTTGGCCTTATGTCTGCAAGAAAACTGCCCTGTGCAAAAGAAGTCAAAATCCCAAGATACAGTCCATTTCTATAACTATCCATTGAACTCTCTAAAAGAAAATTAGCTTTCACCCTTGCCTTGCACATCTCTATGCATAGCTAGCTAGCGCTAACTCCCCTCATCAATTTCAAACAATCTCAGTGCACCTCTATGTATTGTTTTGTAGAAAAATAACCTGTCCTTCAATGAACAATGGCATCCATTATGTGCTAATCTAGCTACTCAGACAGTCCTGTGGATTTGCTTATTTACTTTATTGCCATTATACCAAATACACAACTGACCTCTCCATTCAGTGCCACCAGTAATTTAGCCTTACAAACAGCTGAGTCTCCTATGTGAAAATGTGTGCCTCTCCACTGAAATCATGTAGTATTATCATGCAGTGTTTATATTCTGCTGAGGTTCTCCATAGTGTACTCAGACTCTGCTACTGCAGGGAAGGACCTGTGTGTACCAGCACAGCATATCATATTTCAAGACGTATATTTGGGGGGATGTATATCTGTTTCTTTAGGATCATCTTTCAACTAGCCATTATTTTTGGTGCCCACTTGGGAGTTACCTTACAGATCCTAGGGTATATGAAACAGTTTTGTAATTTTGTGCTGTCTTCACATCAAGATGAGCTACATTCCTGCCCTAATACCAGAGAATAAAATCCAGCTACCTCCAGGGCATCTCTCTAGGTTCCTGATCCACTACTATAGCACATTATTATTTATTTATTTATTTGCAATTTGATTACCGGGGAAGTCCACTGGGCCGAATTGACCCATTTTCAGTGGAGGCCCGGGGAGAAAAGCTCCAAGATGCATTATACAATTTAGATAAAACTGATAGTTAATATTAAAGATATTATGTAGAATAGTTACTCATAAATGCATTAAATATCATGCATAGTTAACAAATTCATTAAATTTGAAGGTAGGGATCATACAGTTTCATTTGAGGAAAACAGATATGGATTAGGTGTGGAAACAGTTTACATACAAACCTTTTAAGAAAATGTAAATACGCTTTACATACACACATCAACAGTAGAATGCTATTTACAATATTTACAAGGTTGGGCTGTGTGAAGGTAGCTGTAGGAGTTGTTGTGAGCTTAGAATGAAGCTATAGAAATTGTTGAGAGCTTAAACAGACTCATAGGAAGATAACTATGAGAGTTGTAGAGCTCAGGAACCAAAGAGAGAGAACCCCCTTGGATTAGGTTGGGTGAAGGCAGGTACATTAGTCAAGTAATCACTCCAGTAATTGCTCAGTGCAGTATTACAAATATATTATGACCATCTGTTTAACCTTTAACGATTTTAATATTACCTTTAGTTCTATTTTACTAAGGCATGTGAACATATGTTTATTTCCTTCAAACTTTGCTACACATATAGAAATTTAGATGTCAGTTGCTAATACATAACAGACAGCTTTACTTGCTAATTCTGCTAAAACTCAGCTTGCTTCCTAACAGAGAAATCCTGCAAATCCTGTCAGTGTTTGCACCTACAGGAGGAGATAGGGAAGTCTCGATAGGAAGGAAAAGCAAACTGTAAACCACAGAAAGGGAACATACTGAAATAACTAATAAGATCAAAGAAGTAATCAGGAAATAACCACTATGCAAAAATTAAAAGTATGTATAATGAACACTCAGCATATTCTCCTTGCGTGGAAATCACACAAAGAATACCAAATAACAAGATTCACTTTTGTATAATTTATAGTTCACTTTCATGCCCATCCCCTTACTCTGAAAAATAAAAGGCAGAATTAGCAATAGAGGATTAAGATAATTTATGGGAGAACATTTGTAAGCAAAGCAAATTGTGCTGAAATGCAGACACAAACCAAAAATACATGGGACATTGAAGTTGAATGTTGCAAAGAAACATTAGGTCTGTAAACTAACAAATCCTTTTATAGTTTCCTTAGGTCAGTGATGTTTTCACTGATTGGTAACGTTTCTTGCAACTTAAAGAAAATCTATTATGCTTTGCTTAGATTTTTATTAGACATTTTGCTTTTCAAAATGGCAATTAGGACAGCAGAAGCCTGCTCTTTTGTCATGAATTCACAAAGCATAAATCAGCAGAAAAAAAATTGCAAAAAACTGTAAGTCTATATCTTAGTTAACAGTTCACATAGATGTTTCTGAGATGTGTCTTTTGAGAGTAATAAAATTGACTTACGTCTTAGAGGTAGCAAAACTGAATGATATGGTTCTTCTTCCCCTCTGTACCCTACAAAAGAGAAATTCAAGTAGTATAATCACAAACAGGCATTTCATCTGTATTAACAGTGGCAAAAGCACAAAATCGTACTTACTCTTTACAATAAGGGCTGCATTGGTAGCTGCCTGTCCATGCACGTTTACTGCCACTGCTGTATAGGTTGCTGTGTCATGAATGTCACATCTGTATAATGAAAGAGACACAAACACTGAGATGAAGAAGAAAGGTCAAGAAGATGTTGATACACTGTTAATCAGTAACCACTCTACTGGTTAGCGGTTTGCTGGCTGAGCAAACTTTTGGCTAATACACTGCTGCCACAGACCATTCTCTTGGTTAACACATCGTTGTCACTGACTCCACTCCTTATTAACAAACTGCATCTGACCACTATCCTGGTTAACACAGCACTGCTATAGACCACTTTCCTGGTTAGCACATTGTTGTCGCTGACAACTCTCCTGGATAACACACTGCTGTCTGACTGCTCTACTAGTTAACACACTGCTGCCACAGACCACATTCATGACAGGATTAAGTTCAACAGGTTGTTTATCAGAGATCATAGCAGCTAACTTAATTGTGTAGTGAAAGCTTCACAGTTGTTACACTCTACACATCAGTCTGAATAGGGACACAGGTGCTGAAAATTCAGGCAGTGGAGAGAGATGTGAGTGCATGAAAAGTAGTTTTTCTCTTTACAAGAATAAAAAGGTATGTGTTCTCCCTAAAATCCATTATAGACTGCACAGGTGTCTCCATCAAGCAATCAGTGGAGGGAAGGGACACACACATATGTAGATGTACATGCACAAGGGAACATATACTTCTGCAAGTCACATATAGTTTAAAACTGTAAATAGTGTATAGCATATAACAAAACAATGACTATGTGGCTTTCACCCCTGATGGATATGGCAGAAGTTTGACATTGTAGTCTTCAGCATTTTGGTTTTCTATACTGTGGTAGCACTATTATGCACTTCAGGATTGTGGGGTTCAATCTTGTGATAATAAACCAGATATGTACATGTGTGTCTATATATACATCTATATCTATATAAATATATAGGTACAGATATAGATATAGATATAGATATATGTGGGGGGTTCACCTATCCTAATTGACTTATTCTGTCAACAGCTTTCTCGGGTTCTACTTTTTGTCAACAGAAAAGATGATTGACAGTAATACCATGGTTGGGAAATATGCCCTTTCCTCAGTATAGTGTGATCTTGCAGTTGGTATATGTAAATAGCAGGGCTTGTGAAGAGTAGATTGGGACTTGCTCTCTTGTAAGAATGATTTCTTTTTTGTTTTCAAATTCCGGGGTTATGTCTCAAAGCATTTGCACTTGCTTGTCAATATTCTGAGTTTGATCAATTAATATCAGTTATGTGTTAGTCGATCCAGTGTGAGTTAAATCAGTTCACATGTAATCATATATATGTATGTATGTATATACATATATACATGTACACACATATATGTGTGTGTGTGTGTGTGTGTGTGTGTGTGTGTGTGTGTGTGTGTGTGTGTGTGTGTGTGTGTGTGTGTGTGTGTGTTTATGTATATATGACTGATTTACCATTTGTAAAAATGATAAGTATCACAAGCCCCAAAATGAACAGACCCCCAGTTGTTTTAACAGTTGTAGGGTATGCAACAATCTGGAGTTGCAGAGACTTCAAAACATCGTCCATATGAAGTGCTTAAATAGATATTCCTCACCTGAGACAAAAAGAGGGAGCGTTGTAAACAAGCTGTCTGGCGTGTTATAAGTCATACTACTGTCCATCAGCATAGGTTGCACAGACTACGAATAATATCAGCAAACCTTGGTTTGCCGGAATCCATTCAGCTACAGAATACTGTGCCAGCTAAAAGTAGGGAACACATCTACTAAAAACCCTACTTAAAGAGCAATAAACAATGGCCTTAACAGCTACTTGCAGATCATTGCTTCAGGACACGTACTAAAGTTAAACTCTAGACAGAACTTCTATGTACAAGATCTGTTTTGAAAAAAAATCTTGACATTTTGCTCACTGAACAACTGGCAAACTTTCTCCTGAATGTGTAAAGTTACAGAAGGGTAAGGTGTTAAATTGCCTGGTTCTGAGAATAGATAAAATATTCATACTTTGCCCTTATCTGGATGCAACATTAAGAGTCTGCCAATCACTAAGTCTGCAAATGTAGAAATGCAGCTGTGCCACCCCACAGCACATCTGTTTCTGACAGGGAAAAGAAAAAGAAAAAATGCTAACGATTGTCTCTATAGCTTACAAAGAATATGTATACCAAGGCAGAGCCGTAATGAGTACAACTTCTCATAAAAATTGCAGTAAAGTAATCCGTCTCAGAGATATTCTTCTTGACTGCATTATCTAAATAACTGGTAATCAAGTTTAGGCCACCTTGCCCTAAAATAGTAAGAATGTTCTAGTATAATACTGCTGAGCATAGAAGAAAATGTCATCAATCTGAAATAGTCGGTACAAAGCTCAAAAGTGGCCTTCCCCAGTAACAAAGCAGTGTTTCGGCTATCACAAAGTCATTCAAGTGTTTACTTTTGTCATAAAACTACACAAGAATGTATCATACAGAGCGAACTCCTTTTCAATCACATTTACTAAAAAGGATATTTTGAGACTCTTCAATAATCTGCATGTACTTCATGGGCTTAAATGGGCTTCTTCCAAAGAATCACCTCTTTTAGGAAGCTACAGAAAAGGAAGCTGCATAAAAAGTTTTCACAGACATTATACAATGGAAACAGAAGTGTTTCATTCACAAGTACTCTTGTAAACCTAGTATTATATCTGTTCTATCTCTCTTCATCTTCATATGTTATTTTATACTTTTGGTGTGTCACCATTTTACATGTTTTGTCAAAAGTAACATTACTACTTAGAAACTACTAGTTTTGATTAAGTAAGATAATGTACTGAGGCTTTTCTGCCAGGCCTCTACTGAAAAGTGGCAGTTCACATGAAAAGTCATATAATCCCAGTAAAAAAATTCTAATAAATACATACATACATACATACATATAGCAATAAATACATAAATAAGCATGACTTGCAGACTGACCCCAAACACCCAACACTCCCCCTCTCCAAGGAGATGAATGGGATTAGTAGGTGTACATTCCCATACATTGAATGACTGGGTCATAACTGTCTCACTATGGCTGAGGAACAACGGGCACAAGGTCCTGGCTTTCAACCTACAAGAGCAGTGAATGGGTTTATATGGTACAGGAAGGGAAGTCATTGAATACAACATGCAATTGCACACAAGGTAATGCGTTGTCTCATTTCAGATCATTCATCAGGCACTTAACTAAAACTTATAAATCAATTGCTGTTATATCTATGGCTATTATTGTTGTTATACAGACAGATTTTGCATTTCTGTACTGTCTCTGGAGCTTTTCTCCCCAGGCCTCTGTTGAAAGGTTGGGTATTAACTCCAGAAAAAGAAGTGAATTCCACTAAAGAATGCTCAGCAGAACAAAAAACAATGTAAATATTGAAAGTGTTGCACAAGTATTAGTATTTCATCTGAGTATTCAAAACTTGCTAAACAACCAAAATGGTGAAAAGAAAGCTTCAAAACAACAGCTTCAATAACAGGCTTTTACCATGTTGAATCCACAATATATGAAATATAGAGCTTTGCTGTTGTAAAAGTCAAGTGGCATTGTAATTCCACAGCTTTAAAACATGTGGATGTCATAAAAACAGAAAAAAACGAACATAAAAGTGAAGATCCCTTCTGATGTAAACAATGGACAAGCGCTTTCAGCTTTTTCAAGCCTTCTTCAGATCCAAGTAGGTAAGCTGGGTTCAGTGTTTAAAAGTTGGTATCATCCAATGAAACACCTCAGTGAATGATGAATGTTAACCAATCAAGTTAGTCCATTGGTACACACCTCCATAGCTTGAAGTTAAAACTCTTTATTTAAAACTCTTTGTTTAAAACAACATGACAGTTTGACGTTTCTAAGACAGACATATTTTCAGAAGGAATATTAGTAAAATCTTTTCAGTAGGTTCTAGTTAAAAGAACAAGCTCTGCTTAAAAGCCAAGATTTGAGAGAAAAAGGTGAAAAATAAAAATAAAGATGGTCATTTAGGGTGCTTCTTTTTATTTCATTTCAACAGTTTCTTTGGGACATCAGAGCCTAAGTCAGTATACCTAAGGTTTCTGGCAATGAAAACAGGTCACAAGTGAGCATAGCTCATTGCTTGTCTATTTTTAAGAAAAGGTTTTAAGGGAACACAGCCATTAAGGCCAGGGGGGGTTATCTGCCCTCAGCCGCATTATCCATTTGGCTTCCTCTTTCTCAGTCAGATTGGTCAGGTCTCCTTCTCTGGAAGTAAAATGTATCTTTGAAATGACCCTGAAAACAAAGCTATGTCCCTCATGCTCACGTAAATGAAGGAAAAGAGAATTTGTTTCCTTTCTGTTACGTATATCAGATTGTTTGATAATTCTTTCCTTTAGCTTCATATTAGTTTTTCCAACATAAAATGCTGTGCAGGAAGTGCAGGTAGCTATGTAAACAATATTGCTGGTTAGGCAATTAGCTAATCCATGAAAAACAAATGTCTGTTTAGTAACCAGATGCTTAAATGTGTTGCTACAATTGATTACATTGCAGACCTTGCAGAAGCCACATTTCTTTGTTCCTGATGAATTATTATGTACGTAGTTGTTACATATCCCATCATTTGAGCATAAAATCCTTTTGAGATTCTTTTTATTTTTGAAAAGGAAACTTGGGTTATCTCCAACAATCTCTTTTAACTTTTTGTCCAAAGTTAGAATCGGCCAGAACTTTTTGATCACCTGGCATATGTTATCATGGTCCATAGTGCAAGTCAAATTGACCCTTAAGTTAGATGTTCTTTTAGGTATAGCTAGGGATGGTGTACTTTTGCCTTCTCTGACCTTAGAGGAATAAAAAGGTTTGCCTTTTCCTTTATGTATATCATTACGTCTGGTCTTGTTTAGTTCTAAACTTCTCTTTCTATAGCCTCGTTGGCTGAAATTATTAATAAGCCTCTTCTTCCTGGAGAAAGGTTGCCTCTTCTGTACATAGCTTTGAAATCATTGCAATTTGGTTTTCAACAATGTTAGAGAAAATATGCCTGGGATGCATACTGGAAAAGTGGAGCAAGTGGTTTCTCCACATATCTTTCCTATAGAGGCAAGTGTCTATTCCCTTCCCCGGATCAAGAGATAATCTTACATCCAGAAAGTCAATCATCTCTCTAGATGCTTTTACACCAAATTTCAGGAAAGTAGTGGTCTGTGACAGGAAGTTAACAAAGCTTCTTAAATCTTCTTCTTTGTCCTTCCATACAATGAAGGTGTCATCCACAAACCGATTGTACAGAATTATCTGGTCGTTCCAAATGTTATTAGCATTCTTGCACCAAGCTCTCTCCCAGTTGGCTAAAACCAAGTTTGCATAACTATTGGCACAGAGTGTGCCCATGTCTCATATGCCCATCTCTGCCAATAGTAGCTGTTGTCATAGGTAAACATATTGTACTCCAACATGATTTCCAAAAGATCACATATCAAATGTGATTCTACCTTCTCTTCTGTTAGAAATTCTCTTACTGCTTCAATGCCATAATTATTTGGTATGGAAGTGAATAAACTATTCATGTCTAGGGTTACCAATAGCAGACTCTCAAGATAATCACGATGTTCTAGAGCTATATACAGATGTTGTAGAAATTCAGCTGTATCTTTAATCACAGTGGAGGCCCTAGGTAGCATCGTTTTTAGTTCTTGTTCAATAAACATAGAAATAGATTCCATCAACCATCCTCTACCAGCCACAGTTGGTCTTAAAGGTGGGCATTTAAGATATTTATGAATTTTTGGTAATCCACTGATAGTTGGTACGGTGGGGTGCTCAGTGATGAAAAGATCGTGCAAATACTCATTAATCTCTCCTTGCAATAGCATGTCATAAAGAACCTGCTGGATCTTCCATTTCATAATATTTAGTTCATTCTTACTAATCAAGGAATAGGCCTTTCGATCACTTAATAATTCTTTCATCCATTGGACATACATCATTGCATCCATTACCACTATGGCTCCTCCTTTGTCAGCAGGTTTAACCACAATATCATTCCTCTCTTTAAGCTCTTTAAGTGCCTGGTTTTCTTCTTTGGTTAGATTGAAAAACTGTTTCCCTTTTTGAGACATTCTTGTTCTCATTAACCCCTCTTCACAGGCATGAATAAAAGAATCCATGGCTGGGTGGTTGAGGGGAACAAATGTGCTCGGTTTCTTGAGCATAATATTATTTTTAATGGGATATTTATCATTTCCATCCCCAAAAATATACTTCAAAGTAAGATTCCTTCCAAACATTCTAAGGTCCAGTGCAAGTTCATCATGTTCAGATTTGGTTGCAGGAATAAACCTGAGACCTTTCTCTAATAGATCTATCTGAGAGTGAGTGAGCTGAATGTTCGAAATATTAACCACTAAAGAGATTATTGTGTTACTTTCCTTTTCTTTCTCTCTCTGCTTACAGATCTCCCTGTTCGAGAGACTTTGTTCATCATTAAAAAAGGTAGCTGCTCTGTGATGGTAACATGTTGTGCTCCTCTCTTAGGTATTGTTCCTAGTGGATGACCATTGATGCCAGTGCATTTAAAAGGACTGGTATTATTGACATTAATAATTGCATCTGAGTCATGTTCTTGTTCGATAACACAAGCATTTTCATTGGTGACAATACTCCCATTCGGGACTGTTCTAACTATAGGCTCTTGTTTGTCCATGTGATGGCCAATAGTTATGCAAACTTGGTTTTAGCCAACTGGGAGAGAGCTTGGTCCAAGGATGCTAATAACATTTGGAATGACCAGATAATTCTGTGCAATCGGTTTGTGGATAACACCTTCACTGTATGGAAGGGCAAAGAAGAAGATTAAAGAAGCTTTGTTAACTTCCTGTCACAGACCACTACTTTCCTGAAATTTGGTGTAAAAACATCTAGAGAGATGATTGACTTTCTGGATGTGAGATTATCTCTTGATCCGGGGAAGGGAATAGACACTTGCCTCTATAGGAAAGATATGTGGCGAAACCACATGCTCCATTTTTCCAGTATGCATCCCAGGCATATTTTCTCTAACATTGTTGAAAATCAAATTGCAAGGATTTCAAAGCTATGTACAGAAGAGGCAACCTTTCTCCAGGAAGAAGAGAGGCTTATTAATAATTTCAGCCAACGAGGCTATAGAAAGAGAAGTTTAGAACTAAACAAGACCAGAATTAATGACATACATAAAGGAAAAGGCAAACCTTTTATTCCTCTAAGGTCAGAGAAGGAGAAAGTACACCATCCCTAGCTATACCTAAAAGAACATCTAACTTAAGGGTCAATTTGACTTGCACTATGAACCATGATAACGTATGCCAGGTGATCAGAAAGTTCTGGCCGATTCTAACTTCGGATAAAAAGTTAAACAAGATTGTTGGAGATAACCCAAGTTTCCGTTTCAAACCCAAGTTTCCTTTTCAAAAATAAAAAGAATCTCAAAAAGATTTTATGATCAAATGATGGGATATGTAACAACTACGTACATAATAATTCATCAGGAACAAAGAAATGTGGCTTCTGCAAGGTCTGCAACATAATCAATTGTAGCAACACATTTAAGCATCCGGTTACTAAACAGGCATTTGTTTTTCATGGATTAGCTAATTGCCTAACCAGCAATATTGTTTACATAGCTACCTGCACTTCCTGCACAGCATTTTATGTTGGAAAAACTAATATGAAGCTAAAGGAAAGAATTATCAAACATCAATCTGATATACAGAACAAAAAGGAAACAAATTCTCTTTTCCTTCATTTACGTGAGCATGAGGGACATAGCTTTGTTTTCAGGGTCATTTCAAAGATACATTTTACTTCCAGAGAAGGAGACCTGACCAATCTGACTGAGAGAGAGGAAGCCAAATGGATAATGCGGCTGAGGGCAGATAACCCCCCTGGCCTTAATGACTGTGTTCCCTTAAAACCTTTTCTTAAAAATAGACTAGCAATGAGCTATGCTCACTTATGACCTGTTTTCATTGCCAGAAACCTTAGGTATACTGACTTAGGCTCTGATATCCCAAAGAAACTGTTGAAATGAAATGAAAAGAAGCACCCTAAATGACCATCTTTATTTTTATTTTTATTTTTCACATTTTTCTCTCAAATCCTGGCTTTTATGCAGAGCTTGTTCTTTTAACTAGAACCTACTGAAAAGATTTTACTAATATTCCGTCTGAAAATATGTCTGAGTCTGTCTTAGAAACGTCAAACTGTCATGTTGTTTTAAACAAAGAGTTTTAAATAAAGAGTTTTAACTTCAAGCTATGGAGGTGTGTACCAATGGACTAACTTGATTGGTTAACATTCATCATTCACTGTAGGTTGTTTCATTGGATGATAACAACTTTTAAACACTGAGCCCAGCTTTCCTACTTGGATCTGAAGAAGGCTTGAAAAAGCTGAAAGCGCTTGTCCAGTGTTTACATCAGAAGGATTCTTCACTTTTATGTTTGTTTTTTCTGTTTTTATGACATCCACATGTTTTAAAGCTGTGGAATTACAATGCCACTTGACTTTTACAACAGCAAAGCTCTATATTTCATATATTGCGGATTCAACATGGTAAAAGCCTGTTATTGAAGCTGTTGTTTTGAAGCTGTCTTTTTTGCCATTTTGGTTGTTTAGCAAGTTTTGAATACTCAGATGCAATACTGGGTTGGTATTAACTGTCAGATTTTACTGTAAATAAAAGCTAAATAAATAAATAAAATAAGTTATTTACTAGATGCTGGATATCTCTGCCTGCTTTTGCAGCATGCAAAGCGCTCATATGAAACTGTATCTTCTTGTTTACAAAGTGTATTTTTTTAACTTTTGAACATTTTGCTATCAGAAACTAATTAAACATAACTATTTACTGTATCCTTTTTTTTGCTTTGATACTAATTCTTGTTTGCTACTATGTTCACTATCAATTGCCTACGTTTTTGCTTTTTGGCAAAGTTTGTGACAAAATGGGCTCTTTTGACTAACTTTCCTACAAAGTTAATAAATGTAAACAAATAAACAAGCAAATAAATGAATAAATAAAAAACTGGGAAGAGCCATGACAATCTTCCGTACATACTTCAGCAAAAAGCCTCAACAATAAAGCATTACAAGTATCAGTATCTGCAGAGAGAGTGAATGTAGGGAGAATCCATTTGTCAGGATTATTTTCTTTGTCATTTTTAAGCTAATATGTCAAGATTTCATATGTAGAGCACCTTGTCTTATGTTCCTGCTTTGTTTACAGTTACTCTTCCAGGGCTGTTTGCAGAAGCCTTAGATGTTTTATGAGATATAGCCATTCTTCTTAGATTAGTGCCCTATGTGTGCCTGGAATGCAGCTTCAAACTAATCTATCTACAAGTTTCATTTGCTAAATTCGTACTGATTTATATTAATCACTGTATTGGTGGGTTTTTGGCTGTTCATTCTGGACTGGTTTTGCTGTTACATCAGTCTGACAGCAGTTGTATGGTGTTTTTCCATCTGACTATTCTTATTTTTTCAGGTGTGACTACCGTCTTTATACATTTTTGCAGAGTATTTGATCCCCAACTTACTTCATGGGTAGCTACTCAGTAAACTTCTGCATTCTTTATTGAGGAACTTTGGCCTTGAATCATTTACTGTTGCAAAGACTTTATTATAACCCAACCAATACTGGCCTGTTTTGGTGCATATTACATCTCATTTTGCTTCTGTGTGACCATAGCTCATATGGCTGCAGATGATAGTCATTCTTTAATTTTCCTCGCCGTATTTGGCTACCATCATGGTCTCTTTGTTCTGGCCCTCATTGTACTAGGCTCTGATCTACTTCTCTTCTTGACATACTCATTGCTTTTGTTGGAGTGCACCTTATCACTAAAGCTGTGGGTAGTAAATATACTTCAATCCATAGTATAGATAATATTAAGGGTCAGAGAATGATGGGTTATTTGACAGATTTGATTTTTGGTGATCCGTCTGTTTTTGCCCACTCATACTTTCCACTGATGGCTTACCCTCTTGCCTCACACATTTGGGTTGAAGCACTAGATGTTATTTGGCATAACCGACCAGGTCTTGGAGGTTTCTTACCACCAATCTGATCAACAGGCATCCATGCTGAGTGAAAAAAATCACAGTCTAATCTATCTCCATCTTGTGTGATATGCACAGGGTTTTGACAGATTATCTCAGACAAATGTTGTAGACCTGGATATCACATGTCATAGGTACATAGGTTGGTACTAGGCTATTGGCCCTAGGGCCTATACAAGCCTAGCCATAAAAATTCCCTGGATATTTCTTCACACAGTATTTACTTCTCTGGACCCCTGTCTAGCAGGGCAACTGGCATGATCCCTGGGGTGAATTTCCTATCTCCCATCCAATCATCAAGGTTCCTTTTGAAGAAGTCAAAGGAGGCGCACTGCTTGACATGTATGGCCAGTCTATTCCAGAGTATGGGGAGTCTCTGGGTCAGGAACCTATCCCTCGAGCATGTTTTGTTCCTTGTGATGACAAGGTTTAGATCCCTGGGGCATGTGGCTCTGATGGATTGGGATTTCTTTAAGTGGAGCATGTCCAACAGCTCAGGGTTTGACATGGCCTTGTATGTTAAGCAGAGATCACCTCTGAGTGGATGATATGCCACAGAGTATAGCTAGAGTTTTTTTAGATGGTCAGCATATGGCATCTGCTTTAGGCCTGTGATTCTTTTAGTGAGGTATTTCTGTGGCCTTTCCAGCTGTTGGAGATGTCTTGTGAGGTACATACCAAATGGGGCATTATACTCTATAATGGGTCTAATGAGGGATGAGTACAGTGGGGCAATGACCTCCTTTTTTCTGGATGAAAAGCCCTTAGTGATGAGGTGTGCCACATAGAAGGATTTCCTGACTGTTTTGGCGATGTGGTTATCGAAAGTGAGACCACTGTCCACCTGTGTCTGTAAGTCTCTCATCACACTTTCAATGTTTAGTGTACTGCCACCTATGTGGAAATTCATGGGCACATGTTTTTTTCCAAAGGGGATAACTATACATTTTTTGGCATTAAGCTTGAGCCCACGACTCTGGCACCAGGCATCTGTTTCTGTAAGGCCTTTTTGTAGAATATTTACATCATTTGGGGATTCAATAATGGCTCACAGTTTGCAGTCATCTGCAAACTTTGTTAGCCAGAGTCCCTTAGTGTTGGCCTGTACTTTAGAGAAGTAGATGCCAAACAAGAGAGGTCCCAGGACTGAACCTTGAGGTACTCCACTTGTCACTTGTCTGGAGCTGGATTTGGAGTTGGCTACTTTTACAGTCTGGGTTCTGTCAGTAAGCCAGTTGGCAACCCATTGAGTGATGTAGGGATTTATGCCCAGCTTAGTAAGTTTATCTATGATTCTAGAGTGGGGGATGGTGTTGAAGGCCTTGACGAGGTCCAGAAAGACTTTGTGGACCACCTTACCCTCATCCACAGCTCTGGAGACTGAGTCAAAGAAGACAATCAGGTTCAGAAGACAAGATTGCCCCTTCACAAACCCAAAATGGGTGGGGTCCAGTGTTTGAAGGTTGCCATGCCCTTACAGATCAGGCTTGTTAGACTGATGGGACGGTAGTTCCCGGGATCCAAGGTGGATCCCTCCTTGTGGAGTGGGATAACTGTAGCTGTGCGCCACTCAGTGGGCATGAAGCCTGAGGTGAGGCTATGATTAAACATGACACTTAGGTGAGGTGCCAGTTCATTTTGTAGTTCATGTAGATCACAGCCCGGGATGTCGTCTGGTCCCATGGATGCTGTATTCTTAGCATTGGAGAGTGCAGTTTTTACCTGTGTGGCCATTATTACCAGCAATTGGCAATCGTTTGGTACTAAAATGGCCCCTTTAGGGAGTGAGGGGGGTGAAGTTGGCACTGAATCGATCTGCCAGGATATTGGCAATATCCTTGTAGTTCATGTAGTACACAGCCTGGGATGTCATCTGGTCTGACTGATGCTGTATTCTTATAGGTTCATAGGTTCATAGGTTCATACTAGGCTATCTGCCCGAGGGCATTTACAAGCCTAGCCCATAGTTTTGTGGCTTACGCCACCCCTTTAGTATGGGGAACTATACCCATTATTTTGCTGTGCCTCTGTCGAGCAGTGACACTGAGGTAATCCCTGGGGTATATCTGCGATCTCCCATCCATTGGTCAAGATTTCTCTTGAACAAGGCCAGCGAGGTGCTCTGCCTCACATATACCGGGATTTTATTCCACAGCATAGGGAGTCTTTGGGTGATGAATCTATCCCTCCAGCACGTCCTATTAATAGCCGTGTCGAGGTTTAAGTCTCCGCCCTTGTGGCTCTGACGGATCTAGATTTTTGAGGTGCAGCATATTCATCAAATCTGGGTTTGACATGGCCTTGTATGTTAGGCAAAGGTCACCTCTGAGCAAGCGGTGGCGACTGAATAGAGCTGGAGTTCTTTCAGTTGGGCAGCATAGGACAGATGTTTGAGACCCTTTATCCTTTTGGTGAGGAACTTTTGTGGCCTCTCCAGCTGCTGCAAGTGTCGGGTCAGATACATTCGAATGGGGCATTGTACTCAATCATTGGTCTGATGAGTGATGAGTATAGGGAGACTATGACCTCCCTTGATCTAGATGAGAATCCCTTCATGATAAGGTGGGCAATGTAGAAGGTTTTCCTAACTACTTTAGCTACATGGGTGTCGAATGACAGACTACTATCAACCTGGGTCCCCAGGTCCCTGATAACTTCTTCTGTGCTCAGTGGATTGCCACCTATTTGGTAGCTAGGGGTAACCTTGTTTTTCCCGAAGGGTATGACTATGCATTTTTGGCATTTAACTTTAGGCCATGGCTCTGGCACCAGTTATCCGTTTCTGTGAGACCCTTCTGAAGGATATCTGTGTCAGATGTGTTTTCTACTATGGCCCAGTTTGCAGTCATCTGCAAACTTTGTCAGCCATAACCCTCCTGTGTTTGCTTGTACTTCAGAAAAGTAGATGCCAAACAAGAGTGGGCCCAGGACTGAGCCCTGTGGTACACCACTTGTGACAGGCTTTGAGTCTGACATGGCGCCAGCAACTCTGACCCTGTGGGTTCTGTCACTCAGCCAGTTTGCAACCCATCTTGTGATGTATGGGTTAACATTTAAGCTGATGAGTTTTTCAATGATACCCGAGTGGGGTATTGTATCAAAGGCCTTCGCCAGATCGAGGTAGGCTGTATGGACTGCCTTTCCCTTATCAATGGCTTTGGTGACTGTTTCGAAAAAGTCAACCAAGTTTAGAAGGCATGATCTGCCTTTGACAAAGCCAAACTGGGATGGATCCAAAGTCTGCAAATTCCCTATGTCTTTATTTATGAGGTCCATTATGATCCTCTCCATGGCTTTGCAGATAAGGCTTGTCAAGCTAATGGGCCGGTAATTTCCAGGGTCGGTGGAGGCACAGCCTTTGTGAAGTGGGACCACAGTTGCAGTGCGCCTCTCCCTGGGTACGTATCCAGAGGTAAGACTATGATTAAACAGCTGTCCTAGCTGTGGGTTTAATTCCTCATTGAGTTCGTGGAGCACACAGCCGGGGACACCATCAGGTCCCATGGATGCTGTGTTTTTTTGCTTTGGAAAGAGCAGTTCTCACTTGGGCGTTGGAGATGTTTGGGGGCTGCAATCGCTTGGTATAAATATCTCTCCTTTTGGGGAGGGGAGAAGTTTGCACTGAACCTGTCAGCCAGTATGTTGGCAATGTCTGTAGGATCAGTAATCTTCACATCATTTTGAACTAGTTCTGAGCATATCTGGGAGTTTCCTCCCAGGTTTCTAACATAGCTAAAGAAGGCCTTATGATTGTCTTTTGAGTCTTTAGCTATTTTTCTCTCAAAATTTGCTTTGGATGATTTTATGAGAGCTCTTAGTTTTTACTTATAGTGATCAAGGGTGTCTTACCTTTTAAGGATTTTGCTCTATCTTGTAGTAGCTTCCTCCTTTTGTTGTAGAGTTTGTTTATGGCTGAGGTCCACCAGACTGGACGCTTGCCTTTGGTACAAAGAGTCTTTGTTTTGCTTGGGATTGCCTTATCCATGCAGTCCTGCAGGTGCTGGTAGAAGGCATTTGTAAGTGATTCAGCGGCTTGAGTACTGTTTTCCGCCAGCTTGGGGGCCTTAAAGGAGACCACACTAGTCTTTAGAAGTGTGAAGTCGGCTTTCGAGAAGTTCTTTACTGTGGTCTTTTTATTTCAGGTGGAGGTGGGATGAGGACCTCCAGCGAGATTAGTTTGTGATCTGATCTCACCAGTGAGGGGTATACTTCCGGTGTTGAACATTGTGCTCCCATGTTCGTGATGATGAGATCAAGTATGTTTTCTCCTCTTGTGGGGATGGTGACTAGTTGATCCATGGCATTTGAGTTTATGAATTCCAGGAACTTTTGGGCTAGGGTGTTTGGGCTTGAGTAGTGTTCCCAGTCTATATTAGGGTAATTGAAGTCACCTAGTATGATGGTGTTTGGTGATACATTTATCCCCTCTAGTGTTTTCAGGAAGGCCATGTGAGGTTCCTGAGTTTGTGAGGGTGGCCTGTAACATGCTACGATTTGCAGAGCAGTCTTGCCTATGGTTAATTGCACCTGGATGGTCTCCGATGCATCGTGCGTTTCCACCAGTCTTGAGGTGTGGGTGTCCTTGATGAATATGAATACCCCCCCTCCTTTCTTGGTATTGTCCGGATTTTGGGGCCGGAACGCATGATAAGAGGTAAAACCTGATAGTGCTGGGGTGCTCTCAGGAGCCTTGAACCAGGTTTCTGTCACTGCACAGACATCGATGTTCTCCATACTGAGAAGGGCCTCGAAAAGTGCATTTTGAGATTTAGACTTCTGGCATTGAGCAGCATTACCCTTAGTTTTTTCCTTTTTGTGTTCTAGGGTGGTAGGTTTAGAATTTGAGCCTTGCCTAAAAAGGCACTATGGGGTGGCAAGAGCCTTTGCCAATATCCGGAATCCCAGGGTGACAGGTGCAAGCCGTCCCTTGAAGCAGCGTGGCTTGTCCAGCATGTCATCCCAGGCAGACAGACATTGGATCCCCTTTGAATGACACCAGAGTTTAAGCCAATTGTTAAAGCTGATCATCTTATCTCTGTATTGTGGCATCATTCTTGGTGAAGGTAGGATACTGCTCAAGGTCAGGGTCATACCTGCCTGGGCTACATAATCAGAGAGCTCCTCAATGTCTCTTTTCATGTAGTCCAAGGAGGTACGTCTCAGGTCGTTTACACCAGCGTGGACAATGACTGAGTCGTATTTGTACCTGCTGTTGAGAGACCTGAGTGCTTGCGTTATGTGGCGGATTCTAGTGCCTGACAGGCAGCTTACTGTGACCTTCTCCTTACTCAGTCTGGTGAGCGGACGTCAGTGTGTCTGACTATGGAGTCACCAATGACTAGTGTGTCTGGCATTGTGTTTGGCCTTAAGGGCTGTGACTGTTTGACACTCTGACTGTGAGGTCTATGTGTTGCAGGTGTTGTGTTCTGAGGTGGTGGTTGTTTGGGTGTCTGCTTTGGTGGCCTCTGCTGTTTTGGTAGATTTTTGATCAGAGCCGAGTATGTCTTTGTGTGTTTATGTGTATGATTTGAGGTTGTGATGGTACTATGTGAGACTGGGTCTATAGTGTGTGTGGCAACCTTCTCCTCCTGACTGGTCTTGCCAGTCCTATGTTGAGAGAGCTCAGCCTCCAGTTTGGCCGTATAGTTGCATCTCTCGCATGTATTTGTGTTTTGTGGGAGGAGGAGAGGGTTGTCTGTGTACATGAGGCAATTGTAACATTGCCTCAATATTCCCAGGTTCACCAGCTGAGCAGGAGAGGACACTAGCAACTGATCCTCGACATGCTAGAAGGACTAGACAAAAAACTTTAAAAGAGATTCCGGGGACGTGGGTGACCGAGAAATGGGGTTTGCCTTTTGGGGTGCTATCTATAAGAGTGCCGTATCAAGGTAATAAGTACTGTAGGAGCAAGTGCTAGGTTTAACAGATAGAGAAAAGTCTACTTGGAGTCAAGTAGAGATGATCTTTTTAGGTATTAGAGAAAGTGCTAGTAACAGGGATGCTTAAGGTAAGATTGAAAAGAATGCACTCTGCAGTGTGCACTAGAGAAGTTAGATATGAAAGTAGGTAACTTGAGTTTTACCTGTTTAAAAAGTTAAGGTTTAGTGGAGAGTTACTATTTTTAAAACAGCAAGATGGACTGAAAGGGGTGGTTACTTTTGTATTTTGGTACTATGAAATACTGTAGGATGGCCAATAAATTTAAATAATTGAAGGGGTGGGATTTCAAAAGTGATGGTTTTGTGATTACTCACATAAGCCAGTGAAAGTAGAGAGAAATGAGACATATGGTCAGATTAACATAAGAGGCGGGCAACTAGAAAGACAGTGGTATTTAAGAAGACAACTTAAATGGGTGGGAGGGAGGAAAAAAATTCTGCCTGACTCAGAACAGAGAGAGCTGTGGTCTCTTTTGAAGTTTTAATATGCTGTTAAAACAGAATGCAAGCAAAACACAAGGTAAAGAAAACAAACTACAGTATTCAAAATATAGAAAGGCAATACAGAAATACAAGAAATAACAGCAAACTAACCTTTCCTTCACAGCAAAGTGTAGCAGAGTCTGGATGAGCCTTTCTGGTAAAGAAAGCTTTGGAGAGTGCGGTTTCTACCTGTGTGGCCATGATTACCAGAATTTGGCAATCTTTTGGTATTGAGATGGGCCCTTTAGGGGGTGAGAGGGGGGTGAAGCTGGCACTAAATCGATCCTGCCAGGATATTGGCAATATCCTTGGGATCAGTATATTTAATGCCATTCTGTTGAAGCTCAGAGCAGATCTGAGCATTGCCATTTAGATTCTTGACATAACTATAGAATGCCTTGTGGTTGTCTTTGGAATCTTTGGCAATTTTATTTTCGTAACTAGCTTTTGATGATTTTATGAGGGATCTCAGCTTCTTACTAAGACTGGTGAGGGTTTTTTTTGCATCCTGGGATTTTCCTCTTTTCTGCAACAGTTTCTTTCTTCTGTTGTATAGTTTGTTTATAGCAGGGGACCACCAGATTGGCTTCCTTTTTTTGGAGGAGAGCATCTTGGTTCTATTTGGGATGGCACAATTCATGCATGAGTGGATGTGCTCGTACAGTGCCTTAATGTAGGATTCTACAGTCGAACTTTCAGATCCTGCCTGCATGGGTGTCATGAAGTTTGTCACTTCTGACTTCAGTAGCATAAAGTTGACTTTGGAGAAGTTTTTTTAAAGAGGTTTCCTTACTGGGGGGTGGGGTTGGGAAGTGGATGTCAAGGGTGATTTGCTTATGGTCAGACCTGACCAATGAGGGGGTGACCACTGGTGTGGAGCATCTATCTCCCATGTTGGTAATGACCAGGTCTAGGATATTGGAGCCCCTGGTGGGACAATGGATTAGTTGATCCAGGGCATTGGAATTTATGAATTCCAAGAACCGTTGGGAAAAGGAGTTGGTACCCGAGTAGTTTTTCTAGTCAATGGCAGGGTAGTTGAAATCACCCAGTATTAGGTGTTTGGTTGTATCTTAATAATTTCCAGTATGTTTAGAAAGGTGTAGTGAGAATCTTGGAGCATGGTGGAGGATCTGTGGCAATCTACAATTTCGATTGCAGTCTTACCTAGTGTTAGTTGCACCTGGAGAATTTCAGATGCATTGTGTTGGGCAACTAGCCTGGAGGTGTGAATGTACTTGGTGAATATGGACACTTCTCCACTTTTAGTGTTTTGGTCTTGGTTTTGTGGCCAAAACGTGTAGTAAGAATTGTAGCCTAGCATCGCAAAGGTGCTCTCTGGAGCCTTGAACCAGTTCACAGTTACTGCACAGATATCGATGTTCTCCATTTTTAGGAATGCCTCAAGAAAGTGCATTTCGAGGTTTAGACTTCTAGCATTGAGTAGCATTACCTTCAGATTTTGCATGCTTGCATCTGTTACGGTGGTGGTTTTGTCCTTTGAACCTTGCCTAAAGAAGGCACTATAGGGGTGGTACGAGCGTTGGCCAGTAACCTGAATCCCAGGGGTGACAGGTGCAGACAATCTCTGGCAAAGCATTGTGGTTTGTCGATCATGTCTTCCCCGGCACATAGATACTGGATCCCCTTTGAATGACACCAGAAGCTTAGCCAATTGTTGAAGTCAATCATTTTGTCCTTATACTGTGGTATCATTCTGGGTGAAGGCAGGATGCTATTCATGGCTAGGGTCATACCTGCCTGGGCCACATGATCCGAGAGCTCTTCCATGTCTCTTTTCATGTAGTCCAGGGAGGTACATCTCAAGTCATTCATTCCAGCATGGGCAATGACAGAGTCATATTTGTACTTGTGGAGTGACTTGAGTTCATGTGTTATGTGGTGGATCCTGGCACCCGACAGGCAGCTGACTGTAATTTTCTCCTTGTTCAGCCTGGTGAGTGGGACATCAGTGTGCCTGACTATAGAGTCACCTATGACTAAAGTATTGGGTACATTGTCTTGCCTTAGGGGCTGTTGTTGGGTGGCACGCTGGTGTTGTGTGCTATGTGTCACTTTGGTTGTGACTGGTGTTTTTGTGCGTTTCAGCTTCGGAGGGCCTTGTTGCTTGGGCAGGTTAATGTTAAGGGCCTCTGCATATGTGGGTTTAGTGTTTCCATGTGTGGGTGTTCATGGTGTGGGTTTTGAAGGGCTATGAGTTGCTTAAGGTGTAGCATAGGTGTTAACCTTCTCCTCTTGACTGTCTAGCACAATCTTGGCCGGAGAGAGCTTTGCTTCCAGTTTGGCTATGTAATTGCATCTTTCTCAGGTTGTAGTGTTGGGTGGTAGGAGGAGAGGGTTGTATGTGTACATGAGTCAGTTGCTGCATTGCACCAGTATGCCCAGATTCACCGGGTGAACAGGAGAAAATACCCGGAAGCTGACCCTTGGACATGCCTGTTTAGATGCTTTTCTTGTAAAGTATAAGAGCTGTTTTCCCTTACCTTTGCAAGGTACTTTGCAATTATAGGTTGTTTAGTGCCTACAATTAATTTATCCTTATTGACAAGGAGGGTTGAGTGCTTGTATCAGTTTCAGGCTTCCTAGTGCTTTCCAGAAGCTTCTAGAGCAAGTGCTAGTCACAGGGGTTCAGACCTGTCTCCCGAGGGGAACTGTATTCCAATGTCAGGCCAATCAATAACAAGTTGTGGTTTATCTCAGATGCATCACATGATATATGTGGCACTAATTACGGGAAACTAGGCTGGGCAAAACATTCATTCCTTATTTAACAGCTACTCTTTTCCCTAGCTTTTGTTATTAATTTCCCGAGGAAAGACTGGGTCAAGGGTATAATGTCATTAATTTCCAAGATCAATGCAGATGTTATAGGTACAGGAGCAAAAATCTGTGAGCTCCTCCTTGTGTAGCATCTACCCCATCTTGTCAGAACTTTCCTCCCAAGTTTTTTGCAGACTTTCTCATCATTTTAGTGTTGCAGTCACCAGTCTCAATAATTCTGGGTGTCTTGTCTCATGAACTCCTCTGCATTCTGAACTTTTTTTATTCATTTTTTTATCTATTTATTTATGACTTATTTATTTGTACATTTATTTATTTAATCTGTTTTGAACATAATAGTTCCGCAAGGCTTATAATAAGACCAGAGGTGGTATTTATGCAGCTAAGGAAATTTAACACCCAGCTATGCTACCCTCAACTCAGATAGACATGGCATCTATTTAATATCTAATTTGAAGGACTTCAGGAATGACCCCCCATCCCTACGTAGTGCTTCTCTACAATGACAGAAATTGAATCCAAACACTTGGCATGGGCTTAGAACTCACAGCCTTCTGATCTTCCATTCATAAAAAGTTAGTGGGCAGCAATAATTTTTCATGACAACATTCACAAAACAAAATACATTCAGAGTTATACTTCAAACCAACATGAATATTCATGTTACATTATAACCCATATTTACAGTTTACTATCTACTAAATGTTACATTATAACCCATATATACAGTTTACTATCTACTATAGTACATTATCTTCTTAGCTACTGATGGTTATCACTGTACCTCATCGTTCATTGACACACCCTTAATTTGGCTTTACAAACTCAGGATTGGTGAGAAAATCAAATCTCTTTGCTAGACCTTTAGCTGGTGCGGTTAGTTCTTCCCAGTTACAACCTCTGTATACTTAACTTATAAAATGCAATAATGTAACAGCAATATTAGCTGATGAATTAATTCCTGTCTTTGCCCATTTCCTTTTGCTTACAGTACAGGAAGTTCAGATGAGCTTCTTGTAGCCTGTACAAGTGCTGTGACATCTACGCTGGGTTTGTTTACCCCAGTTTGTGTATATCCTGTGTGTCTTTCACCTTAAAACCATTGTTTTAATACCAGGTTCCATTGCCACTGAAACTTAGGACAGATGGTTAACAATAGTAGGAGATGTAGTGGCCCATTGGTCATTAAGCTTAGGTTTGGTCAACATTATAACTTCAAAGTAGAGAGCTCATACAAAAAATGGCAATAAAGTAAACTCTCAATTAGCCGGCACCCATGGGGATTGGTAGACGCCGGATAACTGTAGTTTCTGGTTCTTGGGAGTTACTATTAAAATAGGCCTGACTAATACTGTACTCTATACTATTTGTTTGGTTTGACTTGTTCTCAGCTTGGAGAGAGAGGGAATTTATTCCTATCTTCCTTTTCAAAACTCTAAAAATGTAAGTTATGTTTCTGTGGGTGAAAAACGGAAAGTGCAACACATGAAAATTGTACTGTATTGCTTCAATATCTTTTGCCAGTTGCTTGAGAGTGCTAGTTGCTTGAGTTCCGGTTAACTGAGAGTTTACTGTTATTTTATTCAAGTAGATTTCTTCAAGAAAAAAAAACCTGACCAGACGTACATGTGCAGGTAGTCAACAGGCTCTGTAATCCTACCTGCCTGTCCATCAGTAATAAAGTAATAATTACCATTAAATGAATGTTAGCTGACCACTTCATTCTCTTCTATCTACCAAGCTATGCTTAGAGAGCAGATGAAGTATTCATTGGCAGATTTTTTTTGTACTGGACAGGCTTTAGCTGCCTGCTTATGAGAAACTGATGTCTCTGAATTCAAGAATGTGTCCTACATTCCTCATTTTTGTGAGAATTCCTATCTCATCATGTTATCCATCTATGCTGATGTGCTGGGACCAGTTATCTTTCAGGTATGTCATTTTGTTTGAGTTATGGGGCCTTTTTTACCTTCATTAATTGTTGCACTAGTGACCAAGAACATGAAGAAGTCCACCTTAGATTAAGTAAAGTTAGAGAACAACAATGCCATCTCTAACTTACCCCTTATTGCTAAGGTAGATGAGAAGGTTGTGCACTTGAAACGTTATTGCATTTTAAAGAAACATAAGAATTCACAATCCATTCTGATTTGATTTGACTAGGTATATCAATGAGACTACCTTTCATCAGTAAAAAATTATTACTTAATACCAAGAGCCCATCAGTGTTACTTAGCTCTAGTCTATTTATCCTCTCTTCCAGCTGTGATACAGTTCACCATTATATTCCTTTGGAGCACCATGAGACTTAATGTGCAGCCTCTGGCACCATCCTCAAATTGTTTGCCCTCTGTCCTTCACAACACACTGGGGTGGGGGGCAGTGTCATGGGTGAATTATTCATCCTCCAGACATTTTAGCTTTTTTTTTCTCCAAGGCTGCACTTTGGATCCACTGTTGTTTTCTGCATAATGCTTCTCTTATGTGAACTTATTCAAGAGAAATGTCTTCTCTGTCACTGTTGCACTGATGATATTCAGCTATAACTTCCCTTCCATCAGGAGCAAATGTTTGCTGTATATTCCTTATTAGACAGCCTGGAATACATCCATTTATAGATGAACAGCAGTTACTTCAAGCTTTGCACCTCAAAGCCAGTGACTTTGAGGAACTCATTTTGTCTGCCCCTCAGTCCTGTATTATTTATTAACACGATGCACTAAACTGCGTAACTAATGTTAAGGAACACTTAGTGTTGTCCTGGATAACAGCCTGACACTGAGGGATCAGGCATAGGCTGTAGCTAAGTTATTGCTCTTGCATAAGGAACATAAACTGGATCACACACCTGCTGACAACAGGGGATCTCACTGCAGTTGTACGTGTTGCTTTCTTCCCATTTTCTTTGCCAGGTCCCCTTCACCTAGGGTTTTCTATTTAACGATTCTAAATTTATAGATAACTACTCATACTAACTACTAATGGGTATTTCTTACAGTCAATCATACCTCTCAACTGTGTAGATTTTTACTGAAGGTCCAGATTTTTGTCTCTTATTTTTTGTCCATTTTTTCATAAAATTTTGGTTTTCTGTCAAATAATTTGCAAGTCATTAAAGACTAAAGTCAGAAAATAATGACAGACATTTGCGTTTCAGACTTCATGTCCTTCAGAAAATTCATGCTAACACAAAACCTGTTATTCTATTAACTTTCTAAGTTTGTAAGAGCAATATTTAAAAATTGTCCCTATTTTGGGGCCTTTGTCCCTCCATGATTTATGGCTTTGCCCAGATTTTTTTCTCTAAGAGGTTAAGATGTATGCTCCTAATACATTATTCCAGTTCTAGATGCCTGTACTGCTATGCATTTCATGTTAAATCACCATTAAAGTTCATATGTTAACATACTTTGTCCTACAAGACCTGAGGTCCTCCTTTCCAAAAAGAACCCACAGTACTTTACAATCAGCAAGACCACTGCAGTCTACCCCTTTGAAGTTGTTTAATATTCATAGGGTGCTGCTGGATCTTCATCCTGTTCTTGTCAAGCCCACAGTCCTAGAACATTCTACCAAAGAGTCTGTGTAAGTTCCATAATGGTTGGCTTCCAGAACTTCTCCTCACCTTCTGACCCTCGCAGACATTGTTATAATTCATTTCATCTTATCTAATGCTACCATTGAGCCTTGTATGTCTATTCTCCTATTATGCTTTATTGTAATGTGCTTATTTAATAAATAGAAGTTGAAGCTGATTTACAACCTGCAAGAATATAACAGATATAGAAGGAATTTAATTAAATTAATTAATAATCTGATATGCTCACATTTGGTTCAGTACATACTGAGCATAGTTAGCTAATGTGTATTATATACAAGCAAAATACAAATGCATTCATATCTTCCAAAACCAAAGTACAATTTGTTAAACAGAAAATATGCGATTTAAAAAGTGTAGACAATAGATATTAAATTAACAAAGTTTTTTTTCTTTTGGCTTATTATACATTTACTTAATCCCATAGATTTGCATGTCATTTCCTCAAGTACTGGGAGTTAACCATGCTGGTATCTGTAAATAAATTTGGATCCAGACATGATATAAGAAATAAGAGGCTAATTTCACTGGTGGTACATACAGGCAATATTTTTGAGAAATTGTTATATAAACAAAATAATTGTTTCAGATGGTCTGCTGCCTTATCAAGATGGTTTCACAGCTCATTATGGCACAAATACTGCTTTAACATTGGTAGCTGGTAAAATCTATAAACTGTGAGACTAATCTGAAGCCCATAAAGTTGTGTACATTCACATGTCCACAATCTTTGACATGGTTAATGTTTTTTTATGAATATTTCATGACATAGATATTGGAATTTGTATGAATTTGTGCTTTGTAATCCCACTATAATGTGCCCCTCATCACAGATTCTTATGAATATTCCACAGCATAGATATTACAATCTGTGTTCTCTATTTTTTTTTATATGTGGACTAACTTTAATGCAATGTAAGTGTTATTTGTGTTGTTTTTTTTTTCCATTTTTTTTACTTGTTTCAGTAATACTTTAAGATTATAAATGCATTTCCTGAAAGTGGAGATAAGTGGAGAGTTCCTGACAAGCAATGGCATTTTTAACTAGAGATTCTGACTTCTTGTTAATTTAATTCAGCAAGCAGAATCACTTTTTGTGTTTTCCATTCTGAGTTTCTTTTTTTCTTTTTTTATTTAGATGGTCAGAAGTTCTTGGCATAAAAGTTAAGCAAGAAGGATAAGCTTTTTGTGGAATGCCCAGCCATCCCAAAGTTTATTGTTACTTCTTTTCTGTAATTTAAGATACAAGCTTGTCATTTTCCTGTGAAGAATTTCAACAATGTCACATTTAACATTTTACTTTGAGCCTGAGATGCTCCACTTAAATAGTATGCTGGAAAGCACTATTCAGACTTTGAACCAGATGATAAAAAGGCAGGGGAAGAAGGGATACACAAGTGACCCTGCTGAATCTCAGTGGAGAGTATAAGATCGCCATCAGTTGAACAGTTGATGGGGAAGAATGTGCAAGTTAAAATTAGTTGTGGCTTCCAAGCTAATGAAGCCAAAAATATTGTGTAAAATAATAATAAGGAAATGTCCCGGTACATCTTTTTTTCTGTCCACCTCTGGGTTATTCTTATGAAAAATATAAGGGTTAAAGCCTACCATGGGAATGCTTAAGATCCTTATAGATTAATAGCCTAGTAAGTACCAATGAACCTATGACTAAATTCTAAGGGTGTATGGTCTATATTAGTTGGTAGTACTGTGATTTTTATCCTCACTTTACGGAAGTAAGGCAGCAATTAGAAGACTGCATCCAAGATCTCAAGGTTTTGGAAGTATCTAATGTTACAAAAGAAGGTTTCATCTTTGGTCAGCTGTCCTTTAAAGTTTTTATGGCTGCTGTCAGTGATTTTTTCCCAGCTAGTAGTCTAGCCATCTCTGCAGATGAGATGATCATGCAATAAATGAGGTGCTTGACTAAGTTCTGAATTTGGGACAAATACAACTTTGCTAAGTACCTTTCCTGATGTAAGAAAACTTCTTATCAAAGTTTGGTTAAGGACCTTTCAACACCCTTAAAAATCTCTTCTCCCACTAGATAATAACAGTAACTACCGCAGAACAACATCCAAAGTATTTTCACCACTTGAAATGCTGTGAAATACATCAGTGTCATAAAACAAGTAATTCAGAGTGCTGTCTAACTGCTGTATAAGATGTTCACACATCAGAGGGACACCACTTCTTTCCACAGTCAGTGCATCAGCACTAAGTATTTTATGCCTTTCAAAGCTCAAAAGCATGTTGCACGTCTTCGTGTTTTTTTTTTTTTTTTCTGTAACTGGTAGGGCATGAAGTAGGTAAAGCTGCATGCATTACAAAGAATTATGAAGAAATCTTTCCAGTCATAAACAACTTGTTATGTGCTCTTAACATGTATGTGAAGACTCATGTCTTGTGAGTTACATTGTTTAGCTATTGAGGTGAGTTTCTTCATATCTGTGTCTCAAATGCATAACACGCTATTTATGATCAAACGCATAACATGCTAGTTATGATCAAAGACCTGATCATAGTCTTCTATACTAGGAACTAAAACTAGGATGGACCACTCTTTTACCCTACTAAAGAAAGATTTTTAATTTCATTCAGCTGTGCATAATAATGAATTTTTGAGAATGTCTAGTTGTTATTTTGCATAAAAACAGCACCAGGAGTTTACTTGAAATAATCCACTTTAATGTGCTTTTAGGTAATAATACAAGTTTTTAAGCTCTTTTGACCTTCTGCTACAGGACTTCAGCAAAAAGTACAGTTTTGTACCTACCATAAATGTAGATGTTCGAGTGTATATACTGCTGCAGTCATCACACTTGGGTTATCCTGCCATCAGGCGGTCCCGCAGTCGGCCAAATCTCAAAGTCTTGGTCCGGCGTCGGTTGTCGTCGCTTCTTCCCTGACGTCAGTGCGACAGGGGGATAAAAGAGGCAGCCGATACTATTTTCTTCCGTTTTTCTTGCCCCAGATGTCAGGTGCCCCCAACTAGGAAGGCAATACAAATAACTATGCAAAAATACCCTAGTAGATAAACAATAGTACTAGCTGTTAGCAAATACACCATATAGACATACATCCAATAGATTGATGTACATGGAGTTATAACTAACACCCTGGTATGTAGAGGGGATGGTGATACACTCGAACATCTACATTTATGGTAGGTACAAAACTGTACTATGTTCATCGTGTTACACTGCTGCAGTCATCACACTTGGGTTGAATCCCAAAGCTATGGATGGGTGGCTGGTACTAAACTGGGTTAGGTGAAGCTAGTATGCCTTGCAGAACTGCAGTGGCAAAACCAGCTCTGCTTTTTGAGTATAATGGAAGGTGGTAGTGCTTGGTAAAGGTGTGCACTGAACTCCAAGTAGCTGCCACCAGAATGTCCTTGGTTAGAACCCCCCTGAGAAAGGCTGCTGAGGTTGCTGTAGCCCTGGTAGAATGGGACCTAATATTAACAGGCACTGCTTTCCCATGGTGTGAGTAGCAAAAGTGGACACAATGTGCTATCCATTTGGAGATGATCTGTTTTGAAATAGCCTTTCCTTGTGAACCTGCAGCATTGGATACAAAGAGTTGGTCAGTTTTTCTGAAGGTCTTTGTCTTATCCAAATAGTAACGTAGCTGTCTGTGAATGTCCAAAGAGTGAAGGAGTCTTTCTCCTTTATTCTGGGGGTTTGGATAAAAGGTGGGTAAATGAACGGTCTGATTCAAAGTCACACTCAATACTACCTTTGGCATAAAGGTAGGGTTAGTTCGTAAAGAGACTCTGTCCTGATGGAAAATGATGAAAGGTTCCACTGCCATAAGTGCCTGTAGTTCTGAGACCCTGCGTGCTGAGGTGATAGCCAGCAACAGAGCTGTTTTCCATGACAAGTATTGTAGTTCTGCTGAGAAGGCTGGTTCGAAAGGAGGCAGCGTTAATTTTTCTAAAACGAAGTTGAGGTCCCAGGCTGGCGTTGGGGGTTTTCTGGGGGGGGTCTTATATTCTTAGTCCCTCTGAGAAACTGCCTTAGTAAAGGGTGTGAGAATATGGGAGGGTCCATATTATATTGAGCTGAAATGGCTGAAGCATGGATCTTAATGGATGAAAAAGAAAAGCCTTTGTGTAGCATCTCAGTTAAGTATTGCAGTATTTGAGGAATGTTTGGTATCCAAGGATTTTGGCCTTTAGCCTGGTTCCATGCACAAAATCTTTTCCATTTGTCTGAGTAAGTTTTTCTGGTGCTGGGCCTCCTGGCCTCCAAAATGACATTCAGGACGTCCTTTGAGAGAAGTGCTGATCAATAATTCAAGGTATTCTCCATGCAGCTAAATTTAAAGTCCTGAGCTGACTGTGAAGGATCTGAGAGTTTTGCTGAGTCAACAGAAGTGGGAATTGAGGTAAGATCCATGGAGGGCTGTGGGTTAAGGTCCTTAGTAATGGGTATCAATGCTGACGTGGCCAGTCCGGAGCAATGAGGAAGGCATAGACTGTCAATGCTGTCCAACTGAATGATAGGGCGTCCACTTTCCAGGCTAGGGAATGATAAGTCCTTGTGCAAAATTTCTGTAGTTGACAATTGTTGGGGGAGGCAAATAGATCTATGTCTGTGTGTCCCCACCTTTGAGTTATCACTGAAAATACTTGTGGGTGTAGTCTCCACTCGTGAGGATCTGCAAAATTTCTGATTAATTCGTCTGCCAATATGTTTTCCTTTCCTGGCAAGAATTGTGCTTGCAGTTGTACTTGGTAAGTCAATGCTGTGTTCCACAAGGTCATTGCCTGTCTGCATAAAGGGTAGGAGTGTGTTCCTCCCTGTTTGTTTATGTACCACATAACTGTGGTATTGTCTGTCCTTATTAGTAGTTGTCCTGGATGCAAGAGGTCCTTGAAGGCTGTCAGTGCATTTTGCACAGCTAGCATCTCCTTTTGGTTGATGTGTAGATGCATTTGTTTTGCAGACCATTTGCCCTGTATGCACTGTCCTGCCATGTGTGCTCCCCAGGCATAGTCTGAAGAATCTGTTGTCATAGTTTGGTTTGCTGGAGGTAAGACAAAAGGAAGACCCTTGTTTATTTGACATGCTTGAGCCCACCATAGGAACTCCTTTTGAAGGCAAGGAATGAGAGGTATACTTGTTTCGAGGCTGTGCCTGTGTTGAGTCCATACACTTTTCAGGTACCATTGTAATTTCCTCATATGCAGCTTTGCATGTGGAATTAGTTGAATGCAGGATGCCATAAACCCCAATGCCTGCAGGATTTTCCTTGCAGTGAGCTGGGTAAAAGTTGCCATCTTTTTGAAGTATTGAGTCAGTTGTTTTTGTTTGTCTGGCATGAGATATGCCATTTGGGCCGTTGTATTTAAGCTGGCACCCAGGAATATTATGTCTTGTGAGGGTATTAGCTTTGACTTCTTTTTGTTTACTGTGTACCCTAGGCAACTTAGCAGCTTTGTTACAAATGCCAGATGCTGTAATAGAATGGCCTTGCTGTCCGCTTGGATCAGACAGTCATCCAGATATGGATAAATTTGTATTCCTCGTTGTCTGCAGTATGCAATTACTGATGCCAGGCATTTCGTAAATACTCTGGGTGCAGTAGATAAGCCAAAGGGCAATGCAGAGAATTGATAATGCATTGTACCTGCCAATAATCTGAGGTATCTTCTGCAATCTTGTCTGATAGGGACATGCAGGTATGCCTCTTTGAGGTCCAACATTACCAGCCAAGACTACTTGCCCAGCATGGGAAGAAGCTGCTGTAGTGTGAGCATTTTGAATTTGGGTACCTCCAGGTATGTGTTTAGAATTGAGAGGTCTAAAATGGGTCTCCAGGCTTTGTCCTTTCTTGGCACTAGAAATAGCCTTGAGTAAAAACCTTGACCTTGCTCCTTTGTAGGTACCTTTTGAATTGCTTTCATATCCATGAGAGCTGAAATTTGCATTTGTGCCTCTGCCCATTGGTTTGGAGGCAGATTTGGCATGCCTCTCATCCGTGGTAAAGTGTGAAAATGAAATCTGTAGCCTCGGGTAATAATATCCAGAACCCACTTGTCCTTTGTTATGATGTGCCAATTTTGTGGAAATAAAGCCAGTTTTCCTCCCAAAGGTGCTGCCAGGGCAATTTTGTTTGGCAGGCGAAGAGGGAAGTCATTGTGTTTGTTTCCTGAAGGGTTGAGATCTTTTGTCTCTTTGAGTTGTTGTATGCCATTGCCTAGGCCTGAAAGAACCTTGTGGCTGGCCTCTGCCCCTTGGGCGTCTGTACCTACCCCTTTGGGGTCTGTCTGATGCAGGAAAGGACCAGTTTTTTGATGGCCAGTTTCTGCTGAAATGAGGAGGTTGTACCTGTAAAAAAATCTTTAACTGTCTGCATAGATTTTACCTTTTCTTCCATTTTCTTTAAAACTTCCTCTGCTTTGACACCAAATAACACATCTTTCTACAATGGAGCATCCAATAACTTTGCTTTGACATGTTCTGGTAAAGCTTGCTCTTTTAGCCAAGCATGTCTATGTATTACAGATCCTGTGACAGCTGCTCTACATGAGGCTTCCAATGAATCAAAACCACACTGTAAGGTATGCTTTCCTACCTGTTCTGCTGCATGCAGCAAATCCTGCATCTCTTTGAAATGAGGTTGATCTGTCTGAGGGATCATTTTCTGCTTTAACTGTGCAATCAAGTACTGCTGGTATTTTAGCATGTGGAATTGGCAGTTTAAGGCCCTCATGGCCAAAGTGGCAGACGTATACACTTTCTTCCCCCATCTTTCTAATGCTCTGGAATCTCTTTCAGAAGGTAGTGGATTCTTAGCAGTAGTGGCCTTAACCCCTTTGGGACCCTGGGAAATGGTTTTGGGGTCTGCAACAGGGCTTTTATATAGAAACTTATGAGAAACAGGAACTCGGTAGTATCTGTCTGGTTTAGCTGGTGGAGGAGGTAAGGAATCTGGGTTTAGACTAGATTCGGTGAAACATCATCCAAAATGTCTAAAACTGGAGGAATTGCAAGGGGTCTATGCTGTGGAAGAAGAAGAAACTCACGGAGTCTTTTCTTAGAGTCAGAGTAATCTTGGCCTTCCCAGTGGAAGTGTTCCCTCATGGTGTGTAAAGTTTCCCCAAAAGAGTAGTCTTCAGGGGGGGAGACAGATGGAATGGACTCTTCAGCATCTAAGTCTTCATAAGGAAGGAAGGAATAATCCTGGTCCTCAGAGTTAGCTGAGGAAATGGATGCTTGGTCAGATGAAGGATAATCTTCCTCCAGTCTAGGCCTTTTGTCAGGAGGGGGTTGTGAACCACTGATAAGGGTAATTAAATCCTCAGCCATCTTAAGCATCTGTTTTTTAGGCATAGGGGCCTGTGGGGGGGGGGTCTGTGGACCTGGTTTCCTAACTTTTAAGGGGGCTTTAAGTTTAGCATAAGACTTAATAGAGATAGTTGTCGGTTTGAAGACACCTTCAGAAACCGAAGGCCTGTCCAAAATCTCCGGATCACCGTCAGGGTTGGCGTCCGAGGTGTGAGATGGAACCGGCTCCTGAGGCCCAGCTGATTTGGTCTGGGAGGCCGTCTGAATTTCTAAATCAGCGGTAGTCAGGGGCTGCGTAGGCGCCTCGCTGAAAACCAGAGAACCGGCGGCAGGCCTTGCTGAGGCCTCGGTATCTGGTCTTGGCCTTGGTTGCCTGTCCTTATCCTTGCATTTTTTAATCATTGCTGATGTCGGTTGCTCCGACGACATGCTATAGTTAAATTTCCTGCCTAAATAATGTCGGGCGAAATCTGCCCGATGCTTGATTGTACGTTTGTTGAACCTAGCACAAAACCAACAACCAGAGACGTCGTGGTCTGGTTCTAGGCAAGGAATACAATAAGAATGAAAATCCTTATGATGTATTTGCTTCCCACAAGAAATGCAATTATTAACTTTGTCTGACATCGGTCTGAGGCAAGAAAAGTTTCCCCAATGGGGTACTTAGCTTTAGAGAAGACTTCGGGCTGAAATTCGATTAAAAAATCTCAGGAGCTAGCCGACCGGCACTTGCGAACTGCTTCTGCTTCAGGCACCGCGCGGCAAGAAAGACTGAAGAAAATGGCGTCGGCTGCCTCTTTTATCCCCCTGTCGCACTGACGTCAGGGAAGAAGCAACGACAACCGACACCGGACCAAGACTTTGGGATTCAGCCAACTGCGAGACCGCCTGACGGCAGGATAACCCAAGTGTGATGACTGCAGCAGTATAACACGATGAACATCTACTATTACACATGGATTAAATTAATATCACAAGCCAAGGAAACTAGAATAATAAGAATGGATCTGGATGGAAGATAGTATAAACAATGTTTAATGACTGTCAGGATTTAACAGTAAATGGACATCACTAAACAGTTACTCAAAGATGTTGTGTTCAGATATTATGAGGATATCACTTGGTTGGATATGTATTCTACTGCTGTGTATTCCTTTTAATCAATGTGTAATGGAAGTTTTGATGAAGTCCCTGTAGCAGAAGGGAAGAAAGTGCTTAACCACTTGTATTATTAAGTAAAAGCATATAAAGTAGATTATTTCAACAAAACTCCTGGTGATGTTTTTTTCTGGGTACAGTGGGATTCCTCTGCAAATCTTTTTGGTTTCTGGTTGCTTGTCAATGTGTAGCAAACATTTTTCTGTTACTTTGTTGTTATTTTGCATACACTAAAAAGCCATTGTTATCACACAAATTACATCAAACAAAATTATATATATATATATATATATATATATATATATATATATATAGATGTATATATATATATATATATATATATATATATATATATATATATATATATATATATATATATATATATATATATATATATATATATATATTCACCATTATACAAGATCAAGTTTAATATGCCTTTCTGTACTAGGAAACTAACTTACATTTTTATTGTTGCCTTGATTTTATGACGTTTTTGTTTAATTTTCTCAGGATATAATATTCATTTAACTCAATATGTAACTTTTATATATCTTACTATATTAAGCTTTATTTCTGTGGCACCAACATGAGCACATCATTACTTCTTATATGATCTAGAAGCAAAATATCTAATATATTACAGAATTAATTAAAACATATGGTTATTTTTGTACATCTGATACAGTTAAAAATACCCTCAATTTTTTTTAACTTGCTACTTTTCCTAAGTAAGAAATGTCTCATTTCTGAGATAGGAACCATGCCCTTCTGATAAATTTCCAGTTGTTTGACAGCAAAATCATTAGACTTTTAATCAATGAGGCAACAGCTCAAATATTTCCAGAGCAATTTGTTAAGATTGCGTTAATGCTGATGAATTCAACATTTTCTCCTTAACTCACTGTTGTGCAATACATAATTTGTAATAGCTTAGAAATCTACAGTGTTTCTTTTCTGTTAAAAAATATATATACAAAAAGTGTTAACTTGGCAAGGCTACACAATCCCTTTCTAGAGCAAACCAGGAGAAACATCTGATTACAAGATTTACTCAGATAAATGGAGGCTGAGGGATCAGATCCAGAACAGGGCTGTTGCACGATTTAGATCTAGCAACAAATAGCCTTAATCCTCTGTGAAAGACTGCCATATATCTAATTAGACCAGCAATTAAGAGTATCACGAGCATCTTGTACTTTTTACAGAGAATAAAAACATAGATATGAAAATGACTTACAACCATGGCTATATCTTAATTAAAAAGAATGGACAATTCAAGTTGACTGCATCTGTATCTTCATGTATCTTTCTATTATTTGTCATACTCATTACACATTATTCACTTCTAAAAAAAGTGCACGGTATCCTTTTGTTATTATTCATCCCACACATTTTCAGGATGACTACATCTCTGATAAACATCTTCAACACCTTAAATATTGTAACTCAACATATAAAGGGAAAATGCATCTTCAGACTTAAAGGCAGTGCACATCTTGGATAACTCCATTCATAAATTCCCCTAGATATTTTTTGGGATAAACCATCCATATTAGTAAAGGTAACTTAAGCAGAAAATCAAATCACATAGCATCTCCTCTGACAAGACTTTCATTAAAATAGACAAACATTTATTTCTGTTTGTATTTGTGATAATGGAAAGCTCCGTCTTGAGGATGTTTGCCCCACAGTACATCAGATGTAGTCAGCGACAGCTTGCCTGCTTAAGCATTGCATTCAAGTGACTAAATATGCCATCTCAGGCCACATCATATCAGTTAGCAAACAGATACTCAATCCCCTTTTCCACTGCCTTAGTTGATTCTTTCTAGTTAGTTTTGACTTGAACAGAGCTAAAGCAATCTGTGACATTAGAAGTGCTAAGCTGATCCATTGCCATTTATCATCAGAGTCCAAAGATATCTATACCAGAGCAACGAGATGAAGAAATACCGTTTTATTCGCAAGTAAAAACTTTTACAACAAAAGTTGCTTCTTCAGGCATAAGATCAAATACTTAAAGGACCAAGACTTCTTTATATAGCACATACAATATAAGGGTGCTAATAAATATTTATAAGGACTGTACTTATAAAATACAATACAAATACTAAAACATTAAACATATAAAAATACATATAAACAAATTACTTTATGCAGCTACAAAGGAATTTTAACTTTGATTTCACTGTGAATGTTGTATTTAAACCCGAGGGTAATAGTCTGTAAAATGCAAAATCTATTTACTTTCCTGTCTCTCAGTCATATTAATAATGTCACCTCCCCTAAAATATGTAAAAATCCTTTCTAAAATCAGAAATTATAGGTAATATTTGTATCACGTATATGCTTGTATAATGAGTTAGTTTCTACAGCCCTTTTAATTTCTGACAAATGTTTGCAGATTCGTTCTTTAAAACATTGATTTGTGTTTCCTGTATAAAAGAGGAATACTCTTTGCACTTTGCCATATATATTCGATTTTTAGTATTACAATTTCCATGTGCTTGTATATAAAATATATCTTTTTTTACTGGATGAACACGTTTTCCTTGTATAAATATATTTACAAAACACACAGTTATTGCATGTATAGGTTCACTTCTTACTTGTTCTCTGATCTTTACTTCTTATCTGTTCCTTATAACATAATTTGTCTTTCAAAGTTTCACATTTCTTATAACTAAAAGCTGGATTTTCCTTATAAATATCCTTTAACTCTGGTACTTGAGATAATATCAGCCATTATTTCCTTACTGCATTCTTAATAAACTTGGTATTTAAAATCAGGTATGTTACACTTCTGTAATTTTACTGGTTTGAAGAAGCGGTGTGTTGTACTGTGAAAGCGCTCACCATATACATTTTATTATTTTTATTAAAGTTATTTTATTATTCCAGCCATGATGTGTCAAATACATTTTGGAATTCTTACACATTTTTCTTGCGTTTTGTCTTGACCTTTACCTAGGTACCAATTTTAGTTTTAAATTAAAATGCTTGATTTGAAGAACCCATGAGCAGCAGGGGTGAGGGTGACATAGATATGAGACATAAAGCAAATAATTCAAAGCTTTATAATGAAAAATACTGATATCTAAAAAAGGTAATAGAATGCTGTGTCACCATCCATCAAAGAAACGGAGTCACCGGCGTTCTAAGATATCTGGGACGGGAAAGGGATGCAGAGGGTCATTTACAATGGGTATAGATGCAACACTCATGCAGATATCATGGTTCATAGCTCTTGAACAAATATTTATGTCTACAGCTGGCATAGCTGGCTTTGAAACAGGAACAAAACAAGTAAAGAGATCACACAAAAAATTATTATACACAAAAATATCAAAAAGACCATGACAAACCAGAGACTTCAATCTTCTTTGAGACACACCCATGGGAAATTTCCAAATTACCTCTTAAAGATCTACAAGTGCATGACTACATGGCTTCTAAATGTTCCTGACTTTTTTTTTATTTTTTTGCAAGTCTTTATTAAGGCATTCAGACCAATAAGCCAAACTTCACTAACTGTAGATATGACATGTTTCTCCCTTTTATAATGTCATTAGTTCTGCATTAGTGGATAATCTGTAGATGTCATTTGTACAGCTAGTAGGGTCTGGCTTTATTGGTCTGAATGCTTTAACAGACTTAATAAAAAATAAACATTAGGAGTTTTCAAAAGCCATGCAGCTGAGACATTTGTATGTTCTTAAGATGTAATTTGCACATTTCCCATCAGCCTCTGCCAAATGTTTAAGGTAATAAAGTGAAATCTCTGGTTTGCTAGAGTCTTTTGATGTTTTTAACTTTGAAATAAGAAACAAATGTTCAAGTATTTTATGTATTGAGATGAACTGGCAATGTTTTTCTAGCTCACTTTCTTCTTTGTTATTCCTCTTATTTCGGCACAAAGCAGATAAATTATTTAGCTCTGTAAGGAAAAAATATATTTTTCTTTTGATTTCTTAGAGCATTGCATTTTGTATTGTTACTGTTTGTTAACAGGTAATTTGGTAGTAATAATATTAGATATTCTGTGTAATTTTTTTGCATGATGGTATCTGTTTTACTTTGCTCCTTAATATTTCATAAAAAGTGACGTGGAACTACATAGTTACTGCAATGTATTTCCCAAAAAGGTCTGCTTGTGATTTATTTTTACCAGGCCGTAACATGAAGGCTGTAGCTTGACTAATATTACCAATGTCTATGAATGGCATAAACTGTGGAAGGGGAAGGCAGACATACTCCAGTAAAACTGTAGCCTGTAAATAACTTTTTGCAGAGGTTAATGTATCAAAGTGTCACTTTTCCCTTTGACCTGCCAAGAGTAAGTGTAAACGGGATGACTTCCAGGACAAGGGTGGAGAATTTCAAAAGAGCTGCTTACAAGACAAGTTCTTAGATGTATCACCATAAACACTAGCATTCCACATATATCATCATGTTCTTATGTTACTAATGACATAAATGTCATGCACTTCAAATTCAGATCTGTTTTAAAAACACAATTGCCAGGCTTAAGTATAAGTAATTATTCCTATTTAAAAGTGATTGATATTGTATGGCTATATATAAAACAGTTATGAAAAGAAAGATTAAAGTCATATTTCATAGTATGGGGTATAGTGACCAGCTAAAGATGAATAAAGAATTGTATCTCTTTCAGGCTGAACGTGTATGTTTACATATATATGGTTACAGTCTGCAAGAATGAATGTTCTTTTTCCCTCGTTTTTCAGTTTGCCAGATGCTTTGCTTTTAAGATTATGGTACAGTGGGTTCTAGGAATTTGCTCTTTCCCCGCTGTTGTTTAATCTCAGAGTTTGTATTACCTAGTTAGCAGGGGGTGTGTGAATGGAGTGAGATTGTCCATCTGCAAAACATTTTTTTTAATTTGACCTTTCTAGCTTCACTTTAAAAAGATCATTCTTTTTTTGTATTTAGTCTTCTGAGCATTAAATATTTGAAAAGACAAATATATATATATATATATATATATATATATATATATATATATATATATATATATACACACATACTCACACACACACACACACACACACACACACAGATAGAGAAAAAAGAAAGAGGGAAAGAGACATGCACATACATTTTTGTAGATCAGCTGATGAATGTGAGAAAGTGAAGATGTATTATTTTATAAAATTTTCATTCTAATGCACAATGTATTTCAAATGCACTTCTAATTCTGAAAAGGGGTGGAATCTCTGCAATCCATTGTAATCACAACACATCCATGACCTTTAAGCATTCTGTATACTTCTTTTGAAAGCGCACTTGATATTTCATTAGGAATAAGGCATACTTGATATCATATGAAAGTGAAAGCAGTATCTGAGCTTGGTAGGAACACCAATGCATAGTATTTTACATGCAGTCAGCCAAGAAATTCCAGTATCTGTAGGAACAGGGGAATCAAATGACATATGTATGATCCATTTGGTATGAACAGACAGCTGAGAAGGAAAAACATACTCCCATGGTTTCTTCCTTACAAGAAACCACTCCGTCAGTTCAACAGCTCATGTTTTTTCCAGTGATAAATGCTTTGCAATATAAAATATGACACTGTATTCACTTTTTTAAAATAAATCCTTCAGTCCTTGCAAATAAATTTTCAGTCTGAGTATTGTTTATTTGTCTTATTTGCAAAGTCATTGGTTTGTGCATCCATGCAGATTTGCAATCATACTGATCTCCTTTCCAGCTGATGAAATAAATTTATACAGACACATACATATTCTACATATCTCTGTATGTATGTATATATATATATATATATATATATATATATATATATATATATATATATATATATACCTACACATCTGTATCTCTCTCTCTCTCTCTCTATATATATATATATATATATATATATATACATATATACATATATATATATATATATAAATAACTATATATATATATATGTATGTATACAGAGATATATATAGCTAGATAGATATAGAATGACACACACATATATAGATACAGACAGATATGGATGCACTCACACACACACACACACACACACACACACACACACACACACACACACACACGTCTACCTGATAACACCAACATGCCAAAATACCGACAACGAAATAACCGACACGACAAAACGGAAAGAAACCTAAAGTTCAAAAACACGAATCTTCACATGCCCGACAAACCACAATCCCGACAATCAACAAAACAAATACCTTTCCTGAAAAACACACACACAACACAAGCACACCAAAAACCTTACAAACCTACACTAAACCTTACATACACAACTATCTATGCACTAACCTTAACTCAAACCCTAACGCTAAGGTCCATCACTATCGCACACTTACCTTACCTGCACCCTAACCCTAACTCACTTAATCTGCCTCTAACCCTTAAGTCTGTCACTATTGCACATTTACCTTACCCACACCCTAGCCCTAACTCACTTAATCCGCCCCTAACCCTGAAGTCCGTTACTATCGCACACTTACCTTACCCACACCCTAACCCTAACTCACTTAACCTGCCCCTAAACCTGAAGTCCATAACTATCACACACTTACCTGACCCGCACCCTACCCTAACATCCGTCACTATCACACACTTACCTTACCCACACCCTGACCCTAACATCCGTCCCTATCGCACACTTACCTTAACATGTTGGTGTTCTCAGCGTAGGGATTCTCAACTTTTGATAATCTCCATTGTCGATCTTCCGGTGTCGGTGTTCTCATTGTTGGCATTGTGGACTTTCGGTGTCTTCAGGTAGACCCACATATATATATATAGTTAGATAAATAGATACAGATAGATACAGATAGATAAGAAATTATATATTTTATTATATTAATATGTAACCAAGATGTATGTGTGTGTGTGCGCGCGCGCGTGCGTGCATGTGGCTTTCCTGCGTGCATGCTCACACACACACACACACACACACACACACACACACACACACATACACACACGCATGCACACACGCACACACACAATAAACTGTTACCAAATTCAGACAATAGTTGCCCTTTGCCAAAGAAGTATATCCACATCCTTTTACAGAGCAAATTGCAATATGCCTAATGGGATTCACATTAGAATCCCCAGACAGATTTCCTGTACCTTCACTATCTATTGAACTTATCTCTCTAACCTCTTATAGGTTCCATATAAACCATTTCTCCTTGGGTAGCACTCAAGTGAAATGAGAGCAGGAGTCACTTTCCACACATTAGGGGATAAGTATTTTTTTCTGTCAAGCTGTAATATTTCTCCCACATGCCTGCAGAATCCCAGAGGTTTGTCACTCAAGGGCCTGCTTGATACATGTTCAGGGTTCTGAGTAATATAATCTACTGTCCTGCTCCACCATCCAGACAGCACCACCTATGTGTGATCTGTAGCTTTCATTGCAGAGTCACCCACTGAGAGCATGCTGCACATATGCCCCCCCCCCCCCCGAGGCAGGTGAAAAGGCTTAGCCTGGTCAGTTTTCTCTTCCATGTCAGCTCTAACAGGTGACCAAGCTACTGATCAAACTTGTGGCTTTATCCCTCTGTGCTAGAAAGTCACTACAAGTGACAGCAGTAACACATAACACCCCTCTTAAATATTTGAGACTCACATTTGCAATTACATCAACAGCAGCAATCTAGCCATGGAATTCAAGATACATTATAAAACAATGTAGCTCATACAAATGTTATATACCAGCTATATTGTACTTATTCAGTGTATATGTAATGCAGAACAGAAACACAGTCAGCCAGATTCAATAAAGCCTACACTATCCATTTACACTGTGTGCATGTTGCAGAGCATTATGCATGTGGTAGCACACTGTTTTAGATTCAGTAAGTAGTTCTACACAGTGTGCAGAGCTGCGCAAACAAGGTAAACACTGTGGCATGCTGATTACAGCATAAGCAGCTGAAATGCATGTAATCAACCAATCCAAACTGGAGGAGTTATTCAACAAGCTATAAAGTAATCATGTAGACTAATTGCTGTTTTTTCCTGTGATTTGGAATACAGCCATAGAAAGCAGTCTGCACAGAGACAATACCAGGGGCTGTTGTTGCTTTAATTCATGTATATTTGCAACAGGCTGAAGTGCATGCTGCTCCTGCTGCTAACAGACAAAGGCCAAGAAGGAGAAAGAGTTTTTAGACCACGTTTAACTTATCACAATCTACAGGATGTGGAAATTGTAGAGAGCTACAGGGTAGATTGAAACACACTACAGGAACTTTGCAACATCTGTCGTCCTCAACTCATTGCCAGGGCAAACCAAAAGGAACCCATATCAGTGGAGACAAAGTTATCTGTAGCACTTAGAATTTTAGCTACAGGTACCTTTCAGAGACCAACAGGGGACATGCCATGGGTGCCACAACCATCAGCATCCAGAATTCTCTAGCAATTCCTGAATACTATGCTTCAACATGCCAGTGACCATATATATTTTCCCCATACTCCTGAGGACAAGGTGTGAAATATGCAGGAGTTCTACCTTGTAGCACACTATCCTGAAGTACTGGGTGCCATAGATTGCACACGTAGAAATTAAGGCACCACCTGGGGAACAAGGAAGGCTTTACATACATACATATAAAGGGATTCAACTCTATTAACTGCAAAGTTGTGTGTAATGCCAAGGGAGTCAGCTTGAGCATGTGTCCTGGCAACGCAGGCAGTTACCACAACTTACACAACTGGCACACCTGCCAATTGTATCATATGTTCACTAGAGGGGATATTCCACAGGGTCATTTATTGAGGAATGCAGGTTATGCACTGTAACCATGGCTGATGATGCCCATCAAAAATGCACACACACCTGCTGAAGAATGCCATAATGAGGTTTATGCTCAGACCAGAAATATCATAGAGCATGTGCTTGGGCTGCTGAAGTTGCGGTTCCAGTACCTTGATATATTTGGAGGATTCCTGCAATACAATCCACATACATGTGCTGAAATATTCACTTTATGTGCCATGCTACAAAATGTCATCCTGAGAAAACAGCTACAGCAGGATCAACAAGGGGAAGAGGCACACATCCCACCATCAATGGCAAGGACAGCACAACCACATACAGGTGAGTAATCAGAGGAGGAACCAGCAGCTGTTGTGGGTGCAGGCAGATGCAGATGTGCTCAATATGCCCTCACATTGACTAAGAGGCATCACATAGCACACTCACACACCACCTAAGGGGCTAAAGCTTTCCTCATACACACATACATATGGTAACATTTATTTATTTATTTGACATTTGTTGACTGGGTTTGTCCATCTGAGCTTGTGCCATTTTTCAGTGAAGGCCTAGAGAGAAAAGCTCCCAAGTAGAAATTATACAATAATTACATATCAGTTATACAAAATCTAGATTCAGAGGACAAAATAAACCAGGTCAAACATTTGCATTACACAAGGAAAAATAGGCAGGTTCGCAAAACAAATACAATAAAAAAAAAACTTTCAATAACAAATTTTGCAGGCAAGATGTTCAAAGTCCAGAATAACAAATTTGTATACAGAAACAATAATATGCAGATCTTATTCAGTGGACAATTGTATTATGAGAAGAAATATAATCAAAAAAGAGATTTCAAATTAGAAGTGGGTTTTGAGGAGCATTTGGTCAGAACAAGGTAGCAAAGATGCAGAGGAACTAGTTATTGTTAGTCAAGTAGGAGGGACTTAGTAGTTAGTTTGACTAATTTAAGAAAAAAAGAGAGAAAGAGGAGGGGAAAATGAAGATGAGCATAAGATTACTGGGGCAGAATTCTGAGGGGTGATGAAGGGGGTAGTTGAATTGTTAAAGTACACGGAGTTAGAATAGTTTGGATGTTAGTGGGAAAGGAGATAATAGAAGAATGTGAGGGTGGGAGAAATGCAAGAAAGGAAAAGAGGAAGGGGTAGGAAAGCAGGAGTGTAGGAATGTTAGATGGGATGGATACAGTGACATCTCCTGGTGCTATGTAGATAATGTCTGAGAGCTGTCTTGAACTCTTGCGCATGGGTGATATTTCTAAAGGTCATGGGAAACTTATTCCATGAGAGAGCAGGAAGATAGCAGTATAGGTTTTGTCCTAGTGATTTTTTCAGTTTATGAATCTGTAAGAGGCATTGGTCTGACCTTCTGAGGGGATGAGGTGGGTTACAGAGGGAGACAAGAGAGGATATGGTGGGGCAGGAGCAGGGCTTATTTAGGATGGTATGGATTATGAGAAGTTGAGAACAGTAAGAGTTGGTTAGAAAATTCTAACTAGCTGAGATTCTGGAGAACAAGACCGTGATGAGATTTAGGTGGCACGTTAGCTGCAAATCTGGCTACTTTGTTATATGTGGTTTCTAGTTTACGTAGAAGAGAGGACTGTATGTTAGTTAGGACATTTGAGCAATATAGGAGGTAGGGAAGGAGATAAGTCTGGGCAAGTGAGATTCTGGAGTTAGGGGTGAGGAACCTTTGGTTTTTATAAAGTAAGCCAAGCTTTTGGTGGGTTTTCTCTATACAGTTCTATACATGGAGACTGAATTTTAGTTGATTGTCGATGATTACACCAAGTAGTTTTGTGTGATGTTCAGTAGAGATGATGGTGTTATTTTGGGAAGAGACAGTTAAAGAGGATTTAAGATGGTGGAGAGATTTGGCTAGGAACAGAAGTTTTGTCTTTTTAGGGTCACGAATAAGATGGTTGTCAGTTAGCCAAGTTTCAGTGAGGTTAAAAAGAGGTTTGAGTAAGGGAAAGCAGATCACAGGGATTGTCAGAAATTGTGATGATGGTGGAGTCATCCATGAGGGATGACTGGGGACAGGATGTGTGGAGTTGGTTAGTAAATATGTTAAAAAGAAGGGGGCCTAAAATGAAGCCTTGTGAGACACACATTTTATGGTGAGAAAGGGAGATAGGGCTGAGAGCCATTTGACTGATTGCTGTCTGTTAGTGAAGTAGCTAGTAAACCAGAAAATAGTAGTGGGGAAAGGTTTAGTTGAGTTAGTTTTGAAAGGAGGATAGAATGGAAGACAGCGTCAAAGGCTTTGCAGATATCTAAGAAGAGCCAGGACACTAAGTTGTTATGCTCTCTGGCTAGGGAGGTGGAGTTTGTAAAGGAGATGAGAGCAGTAGTGGTGCTGTGCTCGGTGCAAAAGCCATGCTGGTTACGGATGCTGAGGTTTTCTAGCATGAAATAAGACATGATTTCTTTATTGACACAGAGCTCCAGAATTTTGAAGTGGGGAAAGTATGGCAATTGTACTGTAGTTAGAGAGAGTTGCCTGGCAACATTGATGCCAGGAAACTCTCCTTTGCCTACCCATGTAACATGTGCATACTGCTAGCATCAGACAGAGTCAGTCCTGAACTAAAACTTTTGCAACTGCTGGATTTACAAGGTAAGTGGTGAACCTGGCATGTATTGTGTAATAATAGAGATGAATGGCATATCACTACATGTTGTTATTTGGTACATTAAGGAAGTAAAAGGTGGGTGATTTGTACAGAAATGACTTTAACATGTGACAGCAGAGACTTATGTGACTTATATGTGTCCATTATCAAGATATAGGTCTCACATTTATTATTTATTTATTTATTTATTTCAGTTTGTTAACCAGGAAAGTCCATTGGGCCAAGGTAGCACGTTTTCAATGGAGGCCCAAGGAGAAAAGCTCCAGATTGAAAGACAATATACAATATACAACGTATTAGTACAGCATATGAGAACAACAGTTTAACATTCAATATACAGCAAGGCAAGATTTTACATATCCTGAAGTATATGAGCTGAGTCAATCACTTATAAGGTATTAGCAAAAACAATAAATTTATGTTCATTTAATACACTACATGTATTTAGGCAAAGGAATTTTAGAGAGATGAATTGAATCAATGGCAGAGATTAGAGTAGAATAGAATAGGAATAGGTATCATGAATCAGACAGGATGGGTACATGAGCACTCCCAGAGGGAGAAGAGGTGAGAGTGGAGCAGGGTTTTAAAGGATGGTAGGTTAGGGGTAGTTCTAATGTAAGGGGGAAGAGAGTTCCATAATCTGGAAAGGGAAAATGATAGTAGAAGTTGCCCTGGTGCGTGTAAAGGCTTGTAAAGTTCTCAGAGGTTCTGATTTGTGGATCTAAGTGCTCTATGTGACTGGTGAAGTTTTAGGGAAGAGGAGAGTGATGGACAGTTAGAAGGTTTGAAAATTAGCTTGTGTGCTGTAGTTAGTTGAATAAAATTTAGGTAGCTTGGGAGTTCTAACTAATTTAAAGCAAGTAGGGAGTTGCAATGGTGAGTAGAGGATTTGGATCCTCTGGCAAACTTTGAAATTTTGTTATAACATGAGGAAAGTTTAGATTTTAGGGATGAATGGAGGTTAGAGAGTAGCGGAGCTCCATACAAAAGAGGGGTAGGAGGTAGATGGTAGATAGGAGTGAAAGGTAGCGCCTGTGTCGATAAAGCATACCAAGTCTTTGATGAGTCTTTTTAATATTGGTTTGTAGGTGGATATCAAATTTTAGCTGGTCATCGATAAGAATGCCCATAAGTTTTGTATGGGGAACTATTTCAATAGTTGTTTTGTTTAGGCTAAGTATAGAGAAGGATGCTTTGTCAGCAGCAGTATGTCTAGAAGGGGTAAAGATCATTATTTTAGATTTGAAGGCATTTAAGGCTAGGTGATTGTCAAGCATCCAGGACTCAGTGGAGGAGAAGGATTCTTGCGTAAGGTTTATTAGTAAAGGAAGAGTTTTGGCTGAGCAGATGACAGTGGAGTCGTCTGCATATTGCATCAGTTTAGCATAAGGGATCTTTTGGTGGAAATCATTGATGAAAATGTTAAATAGTAAAGGACCCAAAATAGAGCCTGGGGGTACACCTGTTGGAATGTGAAGGAAAGAGGAAGTGCAGTAGTTCCATTTTACAGCTTGTTCCCTGGCTGAGAGATAGCTGGTAAACCATTTGATAGACAAAGAGGAGAGATTAAGATGGGAGAGTTTAGAAAGTAGAAGCACATGAGAGACAGTGTCGAAAGCTTTAGATAAGTTGAGGAGGAGTGTAGAAACTATGTTCCCAGAGTTATGAGCAGAGTTAATGATGTCAAGGAAGGAAAGAAGGGCAGTGGTGGTGCTATGTCCTGGTATAAACCCGTGTTGGGTAGGAGTTAGGAGTTGGTTGTCCAATAGGTAGGGTAATAGTTGGAGGTGAATACATTTTTCAAGTATCTTAGAGATAGGATATCAATACGGCAAAAGTTGGAGATTGAACAGTTTGTACCTCTTTTATGGAGGGGGATGATGAAGGCTTTTTTCCAGAGGTATGGTACATGGGACTCCTGAATGGAGCGATTGATTAGGATGCTGATTATAAGGGCTATGCCATCAGCAGCTAGTTAGAGAAAGTTGGATGGAATGTCATCTGGGGAATTAGAGCAAGGTTTTAACTTTTGTAGGAGCTTTTTATAGTGTGGCTAGGAATGGATGTGAGAGTAAAGGGGGAGGACTTAGGATTCATGGATGTTAAGTTTTTATCAGTTAAGTTGGAGGGATGTTGTTAGGGAAAGAAGAGGTGAGTTTGCAAGTTGGGGGGTGTTGTTAGGGAAAGAAGAGGTGAGTTTGCAAGTTGGGGGGGGATGTTGTTAGGGAAAGAAGAGGTGAGTTTGCCTATGGAGTCAATGAAAAAGGAGTTAAATTGGGTAGCTGGGTGGAGGTCTGGTGTGTCTGGGTCAGGGCAATTTTCTCCTTTTTGCCTGGGGATAATATTGATGAAATACTATTCCAAAATTTTCTGTACTTCAAAGATGCACGCAGTCATACCTCTCAAAAGTACTGATGGGCACTGAATGTCCTCAGTTTAGCACAATACCTTTGTACTGGAAAATCATTAAAGTTAGAAAGTAATGAGACACATTTCAGTTTGAGAATTCACAACCCACAAATCATCACTAACAGCACTGATGCACAAAGTGTTTGATGCTATCAACTGTCTAACTTTCTAAATTAATATAAGTCAAAGGTAGAATTATAAATTTAACATCACAAATGCAGATATACTAATCACTAAGTCAGCTCATATATATATATATGAAACAGATTTTTCTTAATGACATTTTGATATTTCAACATCTGCACTATATAGCTGAAAAATGCAAACATATTTCTCCAGTTGAGTAGTCGTCTGTGCAGATATATCCAAAAGTAATAGCCTTTTCTGTGTTCTCCATGTAAACAAGTCTCCTCACCTTCAGGTTCCCTAGCCACATGGTTGCCTTTTTATGGTATAGATTCAGGGCTGTTAGCATGGTGAATATGCAAATCAGATGTGAACGCATTAGAATTGCTGAAACCTAAATACTTGGCAGGCACTCCTTCAGTGTTGGTTGCTAATGGATTGCAACTGTGAATGATTACTGGTAGGGAAAAGGAAAACACAACAGCAGTGTGGACTGCCCTACCTCCAGTAGGTGAGTCAGGTTAGAGGTACAAAGTATATAGAAATCATTTTATCAAGGTTGGAAATGTAAGTAAGCAGCACACAGGTCACAGGTTCTGTTCAGTAACATCCAACCTCCTTTTCATTTTTTGCCAACTGTATATTATTGCCATTGAATATCCTCACACATTTTAAGGACAGTGATATAGAATGGCTTATAGACTGCATGTCTCAGATTACTAGTCAGATAGGACAAGAATGAGCAGCAAACACAGACAGGAAAGACAGAGCTGCATTTTTGCAAACAGTAGTAATAAATGGTTGACTGATCACTCAGAGATCTATATACAAGAACCTTGTCAGGTCACACACATACATGAGTAGCACATCAAACTGTCAGTTGTATTTATAAATGATTCCTGACTATGTCTGAGCAGCACTTCTTCTGTGGCAAAGATGGAAAATCAACACCGTGGATGAAAATGTTTTGCCCCTTATGCCCAAGTTTGCACCCCACACTTTAAAAATCCATTTTATCAGTGTATGAAGCCAAAAACAAATGTGTAAGGTCATGACATTTATGCCCCTAATGCATGTCTGCAAACTTAACTCACCTAACAGTTACCCTCCAATTTTCAATACATATTTCAAGGCTACATCAACAGATTCTTCTCAAACTAAGGTCAAGTGTCAGCTTAACCTTCCTATTTGAAATATTTATTTCATTCATGCTTGGCACTCTACTCTCAGCTTAACATCATGCAAGTGAGGTTGGCATTGTAGCTCAGGTTTGTGGACTGCCAATAAATGCAATACCTGGAACTGGTGGGAAGGCATTAGTTGCCATTGCTCTAGTTCAGGTGCTAGACATGTCTGGAGTTAGTGGGGAAGCTACCCAGTTTAGAACACAGGGATGGGGTGTCCAGGAGTCCAGGATATTTACAGGACTCCTGGTAAAGCACCACAGGCAAAGGATTCTGCATTGGGACTATTGTGACTCCCAGTAGGAGTCTGAGGTGTGGAGTAGTTTGGCTCAGGCTGTATCCACTGCTACTGCATCCCATTCACTGGAGAACAATGCAGATATTATTTTAATGACCTACAGAGGCTCAAAATGGATACCCTCAACCACTGGTTGACTGAAATTGAAACTGCTGACATCCCACAGCTGTGTAAGTATGATCATAAAAAAGTATTTGTAATAATTAGAAAGCTAAATATAGTCAAGACTGGTATGC